>NW_017732189.1:721920-727426 GCF_001890085.2 Hipposideros armiger | reverse complement strand
TTCTGAGTGGAATCTTTCATTAGTTGCGGATTAGAATCTGGAGCCAGGCAGCCCTGTTGATCCTCTGTGGCAGTTTCAGTAATGGAACTGTGCTTGAAAAGCCAGGGCAGGCAGCTTCAGCCAGTGGCAGCTGGTGAGCATAAAATCGTACTGCACATCTTATTTATAAAAGTACTCTCATCCATAGCCTGTTATATTTCTTTTTATAAGAATGTCATCTTAAAGGGCTATGAATTTTAAGTTCATAGTACCTAACTAGAACTATAAATGGTTCTTTTTTTTTTTAATGAATACTAAGCTTTTATGACTGTTTTCCTATTTTTTTTAAACTGTCACTGGTGAGTAGAGAACTGGGGAAACTGGCATCACTGAGGCCCAAAGCATCTCACAGGAAGTAACAAGGTGACAGAGCAATGAGTGTTGGAATTTGGTTTCCCTCTGGCTGGAAATGCAATAGAGGGTCTTTTGAGGTTTCCGTATTGCTGAAATCAGTTAGGGTAAGTGTTGCTAGCTTCTGCGGGTGAGAGACACTGCTTCCCATGAGGGTTCCACTCAGGAACCCAGGCTCCTCCCATCTTGTAGCTCTGACATACTCCAGGGGAGGGCGGAACAAACTCTGAACTGTGAGCCAGCCCCATGTTTTTGTAAACATCGTTTTATGGGAGCACAGCCATGCCCATTTCTTTATATGTTATCCCTGGCTGCTTCTGCCCTACAATGACTGCACTGAGTAGTTGTGACAGAGACTGTGTGACCCACAAGCCTAAAATATTTATTCTGTAGCCTTTTAAGAAAAAGTTTGCAGGTCTCTGGGCTAGGCTCTTGGAGTTCTCTGCAGGGCTTTCTGTGGGATGCGTCAAGACTTTTATGGCTGGAGTGGTGCACATTACATCCTCCCCGTCATCCTGGCCAGAACTCAGTCTCATGGCCACGTCTAACTGAAAGGAGGCTGGGAAATACAGTCTAGCTGTTTGTTCAAGAAGAAAAGAAAACAGATTTAGTGAACAGCCAGTCTCTGCCACATTAGCAATTTCTATTTATCAGAAATTTTGGAAGGATTTGAGAAGTTGGGGGTAAATTGTGAGGCAGGTCCAGAATTGTAGCCAGAAGTCAAAATTCCTTGTACATGCATCTATTCTTAAACTCCACATCACAGATAGTTTGAATTTACATCATCAGGATCAGCTGTAGAGGACAATGGAAGGAGGTAGAGAGAGGTGATGCCGAAGTTTCGAATGGAAAGGCTTGTGGCTGGACTGGAGTGTGGCCAGGAAAAAACAGCTAGTTGTCCCCTAGAAGAATGCATGGGATGTGTTTATCACCAGGTTGAGCAGTCTGGCCCTGTCCTGCACACTCAGATACCTAATTTTGTCAGCGGATCTGAATGGATCCATCTCCCATGGATCAGAATATTAATGAGCCAGGCTCCCAGAAATCAGAACATCAGTTTGCTAAGATAAAGAGCAAAGATTGGCTCAAAAATCAAAGGCTGAAGCACAGCCATCACTCTACATATCTCCAGAGGCTACCANCTCACCCTCCTCCTTAACCCCTCGAAACCACTCATTTCTTCTCCATTTCTTTAAATTTGTCACTTCAAGAATGGTATGTAAATGGAAGTATACAGTATATATAACCTTTTTTAACTCAGCATAAATTCCCTGGCGATCCATCCAGATCATCGCACATGTCAGTAGCGCATGCGTGTTCATCGCTAAGGACTGTTCCATGGGTCACAGTTTATTTAACCATTCACCCAGTGAAGGACATCTGGGTTGCTTCATTTTGGGCTATTATAAATAAAGCTGCTATGAACATCCATGTACAGGTTTTTGTGTGAACAGAGCTTTCACTTCTCTGAGATAAACATCCAAGGGTACAATTGCTGGGCATATGGTAGCATGTTTAGTTTTATAAGAAACTGCCACACTATTTCTATTGTCTTTTATTACAAAGAAATGCATATTTATCATAATAAAGTCAGAAAATACAGATAAGTACTGTTATACACTGGTACCATTTTACAGTGCATATATATTTTTACAGTACACATATATTTTATAGTTCATGTATTTTAATAAAAAATTAAATACACTGTACCTACTGCTTTGTTACATGCTTTATTTAAACTTCGCATGTATATATTTCCTTGTCATTTAATATCTATTCATAATGTGAGTCTGAAAGAGTGGTTCTCAACTTTGCCTATGCATTACAATTACCTGAGGAGAATATAAAAGGTAGCTGTGCCCAGGGCCCACCCCAGAGAGCCTGGTTGTGATTGGTTGAGAGCAGAGCCTCTTAAAAGCTCTTCTGGTGACTCATCACAAATCCTAATTCACAGCTAGAGTTGAGAATCTCTTATCTAAAAGATTATTTTTTAATGAATATACACTATTCCATGGACTAGTTACACTTTATTTAACCTAGGTGTTCTCAGCCATGGCACTGCTGATATTTTAGACCAGATGACCCTTGGTTAGGGAGAGGGGGACTGTCCTGTGCATTATAGCATGTTTAGTAGCATCCCTGGCCTCTACCCGCTCAATGCCAACCCCCCAGTAGTGACAATCAAAAATGTCTCCACACACCGCTGAATATTGAGATCCACTGATTTAGTAATCTCTAATTATTGACTTCAGATGATATCTTTTTGGCCAATATAAAAAAATTGAGGAATTAGCTTCTACTAACTCTTTGCTCACATTCAGTATTTCAATGTTTTTTTTTCAGAATTTAAAAATAAATCTCATAATTAGTTTGTTTCATTTCTGTTTTGAAACAAAGGTCTTTTAAATAATTTGAGAATCCTATTGACTAATTAGGAATCCTACAATGAGGCAGTATTTGCAAAGCCCTATTAATATCATGGCAACCAATATTAGGACGCAGACAAATACTCTATTTCTCCTTTCCCTTCGCTCTCATTGTACTTCCAGTTGACACCACACCACTTGTTTCTTAAATAAACGCTGCTTTGTACTGTTCTCTAATTTTTTTATGAACAGTAGTATTTAATATCTGCAAAGAAATAAGCTACTCAATTTAAATCTACAAATAAAAAAACTTTCCTTTGCCTTTAAAGAATTTTTAAAAGAATCTTTCAAGCTGTGTTTGAATTTGCAGTCAAATAGTCATTGTTTGGAAAATCCAGGGATTTTTTACCATCCCAGGGCTCAGCTTGCCTGGTTCTGAAATTGGCCTTGGGCTTGCTCTTCAGAGAGGCTCTTCAGAGCCGTGCAGAAGGGCAGTTCTGAGTGCCTTGTGGGTATGCACCGCAGCCAGATGGGCCATCTCAGAAACCTGATTTTTAAATAACACCTATTAGAGGTACTTTTATCATTAAGAGAAATGTATGGTCAGTGCAAAAATCTTGGCAAATTTTGCAAAATTTGAAAATTGCGATGTGTCATGATGGTGTGTGTGTGTGTATGTGGTGTGTGTCTTTAGGGGAGTAGGAGAAGATGGTTATATTTTAGATATATCTCCTTTGGAGAGAAATACCTATTTAAAGTATTTGCCCAGTTTTAATTGGGTTATTTGTCTTCCTCTTATTGAGTTGTAATATTTCTTTACATATGCTGGATACTAGGCCCTCAGGTATATGATGTACAAATATTTTCTGCCACTTTGTGGTGGTTCTTTTCGTTTTCTTGCTAGTGTCCTTGGAAGCGCAAAGGTTTCTAATTTTGATGAAGTCCACCTTATCTATCTGGTTATACTTTTAAAAACATGAAAGGAGCCTGAGTCAATTCCACCACAGCCAAGTCTTCTCCGGTGGTTTATATCACTGATCCTGTTCCGGGCTGCATAGCTATGACTGCTAGTTACCTCTCGTTGTCTGCTGAGGAATGGTTGAAAGTCACAGCCTAAGGGAGAGAAGATTTAACTTAGATGAGGGTNTTGACCGATACACTCTATAAGCCTATTTCCTTACCTGTATAATGAGGGTTACAATAGTAATGACATTATACTGTTGTGGAGGTCAATTAATTAATGTATATCAACTTCATGACACATGACAAGCTCTCAATCAGTATTAGCTGACAGTGTTCTTTCCAATCTCTTTAGCTTAAATCTCTTTAGTGCATGAGGGCAAGAGTGATTAAATTCTCTCTTTAGAGAGAGAGAAAACATTTCAATTAAGAAATAGTTATACACATCCTCTGTCTATAAATGCAGTTATTGCAGCCATTATGTAGTTGTCAATCAAAAAGTAACTCATTTCGTTTGTTTGATTGTGTTGATCAACTTTAAAAACCCTACATGGATAGCAAGTTGGGCCTTCAGATGCATTGCTCACATCCACTGACTAGCTAATGTCCATCTAAGAACAGCAAATCAGCAAATTGCAGCCATACTGCACTCCCACTCTCCATTCAATCATGGGTTCATTTGGCTGACTATGCTTTGCACACAAAAACCCTGGTTGACTTAGCAAAGTGGTTAACAGTGATGGTGTATATATCCCACCTCCAATCCCCAAAATTTAATTTCTGAAGGTTTAAAAATGCACTTAGAATGTTAAAACTTGAAGCATCCTGAGGCTGCCTGATGTATACAGTGAAACTGTGCTGTGTATCTCTTTTCCTATTCTCCTTGGCTCACCAATTGTGCTTGTAAAGTCACACCTCTCTGAGCCTGCCAATGAAATATTCAGCTCCCTACTAGACAAATTCTCTTGGATGATGCATAATCATTGAAAACTTAACAAAGACGTAACACATCAAAATGGAGCTTTTCATTTTCTCTGAAAGCCTGGTCCTCCCTCAATTCTCTTCATGTCAGTAAATGGCATCACAAATCACCCAGTTTCTAAATTAACCAGAACCCATAAGAAACCATGGCCATCCTTGATGCCCCCTTTCCATCACTACCTACATCCAGTCTATCACCAGGACCGGTTGAGTCTTCACAGACCCGGCCACTTCCCTTTGTTTCTACTGCCATTCTAAGCGAAGCCACCAGCATCTCTTGCTTGGACTATGATACAACGCTTCTCACTGGTCACCTCTCATGCTTTTCTCCTTCTAATCCCTTCTCCACACAATAGCCAGTCATCTTTTAAGAATGTATATCAGATATTAGCTACCTGCTACAAACTCTTCAATGGCTTCCTATTACAATACAACTAGGTTAAGATATCAGTTTGTTTCCAAGACCTACAAGGCCCTACATAATTCATCCCCTGCCTGATTTTCCAACCTCATTTCTTATCACTGCCCCATTCTGTTCATTCTGCTCTGAGATTCTGGCCTCTGGCTGCTCCTGGAACACATCAGGCCCTGTCCCTTCTGAGGGTCTCTTCATTTGCAGTTTGCCTAGCCTAAACTATTCTTCTCCTGGTTCCTGCCATCGCCATGTCCTTTTAGTCCTTCAGCATTCAAGGTAAAAGCTACCTCCACAGAGAAGCCTTACCTAGCCATCCTTCCTAAAGCAAGCCCCCTGCCATTCCTTGTAAGGAAATCTTTTCTTCCTTCACAGCACTAACACCAATGCTAAGCTT
>NW_017732189.1:717208-719340 GCF_001890085.2 Hipposideros armiger | reverse complement strand
ACTTTTCTCTAGCTTGACTTATTATAAGAATATGGTACATAATACATATAACATACAAAGTATGTATAAATCAACTATTTAATGTTGTTAGTAAGGCCAACAGTAGGTTATTGGTATTAAGTTTTTGGGGAGTCAAAAGCTATACCTGGATTTTTAACTGCCTGGGGGGTTGGCACCCCTAACTGCTGAGTTGTTCAAGGGTCAACTATAGTTTCTTTACTAAAACATTGGGGTTTGAGTAAAGGAAAGAAAAGAAATATTGTGAAGCATTTTCAGTTAACATATCAGCCCTAAAGAAAAGAAGAAACTAGTCAGTCCAAAGGTGGCAATTGTTTTGAAGACTACCCACACCCTGACCCGAGGTAGGCATGACTAATTGGTTCTGGCACGTGGAGGTCAGGTGCTACCTTTTAAACGCTACACTCCCTACAACTATTAACAATTGATTAGAATTAGTGTGTGAGAAGGGACCTGCTTGCCATTCCTTAACTAGTCTTGTAAGGTAAGGGTCAGTTGGGGACTAAGACCAGTGTGGAAACAAAACCAAGTATGGAATATCCAAAGAGGTAAAACCAAATTAGGACAGGCACAAGATGAAGGTGGAGAAGAAAAGAAACACCATTCTGGCCACTTCTAGCCAAACGCTTTTACAGTGGAATGCATCAGTGGTTTTACAGTTAACATCACCAGCACACGGTGTGGCCAGCTGATGGGGCATCTTGGTTGGCCAGGGCATTTTCAACCAGGTCAAACTGGGTTTTGAGGTTCCCGGAGAAATGCTAAGCTGGGGAGAGTGTGTACTTGAGAGGACCAGAGGCAAAGCAGCTTTAGTGACTAATCAGAAATATTACTGAGAGAAGCCATCGTCAGAGCCGACTGACGACTAGGAACAGACGGAGAAGGGCAGACAGGGGTGGCAAAGAGGCCACAGGCAGGGCTAGCAGCTGGGAGGACCAGAGCAGGTCTGAAAGAGGAGAGGTGGGGAAGGTGGCTATGGCAGCAGATAGGGATTCAGTGCTGAGACCCCATTTTATGTGAAGCCTTGTGGGCACTGTGGGCACATGCAAAAATGACAGCTTAAAGGAACCGTCTAGGATTGGACAGTGTTTATACATTGTTTGTAAATGTTTTTGTTTGGATAATGCAATCTGTCTCTTGAGCACACCCTGGTCCTTGTAAGGGTAAAAAGTCAAGTCCCAACACATTCCCTTCAGGCAGCTCCCAACCGCGGTGCTGGGAGGTCCAACTTCCCTTACAACTCCCTTCCATACACACTCAGTTTTTTTCTGGAGACTTGGGACCCCTTAGCCATGGTCTCATTAGTACAGCCCAGTGGCCACCATTTTTCTTCTCCTCTCTGCAGCTAAACATTCACATCTAATCCAATCCTTAAGCATGAGTTCAATTCTCAGCAATCATTACTGTAATTAATTGTCTTATAAGCTCCCGATCTAGAAGAACCCCTTTAATCTTCCTTAATGAAAGATGACTAAAATCTATTGCTGTGATTGAGGACTGTGGTCACTTCTTGGACAGTCCAGATCCAGTCTAGCTCTCAGCATCCCTTACAGCAGTGTTCCTGAAAATCTGGTTTCACCAGAGACACGTGATACCAATGCAGATTCATGGGCCACACCCCTGGGCCACAGAATCCGCAACGGGGGCCGTGTCTGAGGGAGTCTGCATTGTTAACAGGCTCCGCTGTGAGGCCGATGCTCTCTGAAGTTAAGAACAAATACCTAACAGGTGTACCTCAAATAGTGCCTTTTCCTATTTGAGTCTGTCGTTCCTCATACTTCCACTGACTTTTGGTTAAACCTGGGGCTCTCCAGATTTACAACCATCAACAGCCCACAAGGCTGATGAACCGGGTAAATTCTAATTTCCTGTAACACATCTTCTCCCATCATTTGTATGCTACTACTTACTTAAGATAAGTAACTTTGCTAAAGAGGTAGCCACATAGTAACCCTCATCGTGAAGTAACCCTATCAGAAGTGAAGCTTAGTCATCTGAAAATTGAAAATTAAATTCGTGTATTCGCCAATTTGCAGGTGCAATAGATTTTTTTTTCTTAAAGCAATGTTTTTTACTATACACATACATTTTGTTATTACTCAAAAGATAAATTT
>NW_017732189.1:713590-714327 GCF_001890085.2 Hipposideros armiger | reverse complement strand
CTACAAGAAACATTTAAGGTTAAACTTCAATTTTCTAGGCTGAACATTATCTGGCAATTTTCACATAAGAAGCAAAAAAATTTTTGATTGATGTGGACTTCTTACATTTCAAGTTAATGAAACCAGCTGAAAAGTAAAAAATTTAGATCCCACAATAGCAAGTCACTGTTTTGATTCGTTCTTTGAACCGAGTGACTGCTTAAGGAACATCTCGAGGCAACGTGGAGATTGGAAAACCAGTTTAATGCCATAATAACTATATACAGTGTCATAGGGGCATGGAAGAATGAAACTCACATCAAGGGTTGAAAATTTGCTACGAAATTTATTCTATTTATATTAAAAATCATATCTAATATTCAGATTTATTATTCATAAATCATCCCACAGTAAAATTGTGAAATGACTCATTTTCACATACTCTATTTGTGTAAGTATATCTATATTTGTTGATGTGTCTACATCCAGAGGGCTCAGCAAACTGTTCTGTAAAACACTGGATTATAAATATTTTAGGCTTCGCAATTCAGACCTCTCTTTCACAAGTACTCAGCTCTGCCATGGATATGGCTTTTCCAATATAACTTTGTCTTAACCTTCCTTACTGACCCCTGATGTAGACTAAAACTGCCCTTGCAAACTTTTCCCTCATTTTCAGCACTAGGACACACCCATTTTCTTCTGCAAAGCCTAACATTAATAAAGCTGCTGAATTAGTGTTTTGGATTTATTCAGAT
>NW_017732189.1:710232-711435 GCF_001890085.2 Hipposideros armiger | reverse complement strand
AAGATCACATTGTTTTAAGGTCTTAAGACTTTAGATAATTTGATTTTATTTTTATAATAGGTACAAAATTTAATTTAAAAGGGGAAAAAGAAACCAGCAGTGTTGTCGTCTTTCACATGTTTTGTAGCACTCCATGGATTTCAAAGATTATACACTGTAAAAATGTAATAATGATGTTATAAGATTTTATTATGAAATAACCAAATAGTCTGGGCCCAATGCCAATACTCCACAGTGATATTCTGGAATTAAAAAGTGAGTGTTGAGGGCTCTGTAAGTGAAGATGGCAGCTATTTATCATGTACAAAACTTCTTATTTTAAAAAATTGATAAGCCATTAAAACTATAGTATGATTTTTTTCCTTGATACCTGCCACATCATGATATTCTTCGCAATAAATTACTTGTAAATTTATTTCATTTTTCTGTGTCTCCTGCCACCACCAGGTCAATGTAAGAGAAGGAAATAAAGAATTCTAATATGGTTGCAAGAGAACTCATTTTTCATTTTGTCAAGGGATTTTCCCACCCTGCAGCCATGACAATATTTCTTGATGATCGTTCATTTCTATGAATTGAGAAAGAACAGCTTCCAAGTTCATCAATAACCCATTAAGGTTGTTCCAAGATATGTTGAATTTAAGTTGAGTCCTTCCCCTGTGCCACAGAGATATGGAATGCCCTTAGAAGCTTGAACATAGAGAACGGAAGAAACAAAGAAGAATTATGTTGCAATGCAGTTAGCCAAGCAATTAGGAGATTGGAAGAGAACTGGGTGGATTGTCAAGGCCTCTGGGCACTGTGTCAGTAGTCATTATAAGACCGTGCCGAAGCGCTCTAGCTCTACTTAACCTGCCCACACCTCCCACTTCCTCAGCTCTGAGATGTTCATCATGGTACTTCCTACTTTTATGAGGAGCCAGTGTTTTGAAAATGAATTGAGATGATATACAGATAACTTACGATGCTCCTAAGAAAATGATCATAAATAAAAAATGTTGATAAGTCAAAATTGCATTTAATACACCTAACCTACCAAACATAATAGCTTAGCCTAGCCTACCATAAATGTGCTCAGAACATGTATATTAGCGTACACTTGGGCAAAATCATCCAACACAATGAAAACACTGTAAGGTATCCAATGTTTACCCCCATGATCACATGTCTGACTAGGAGCTGCCACCCGCTGTCACTGCCCAG
>NW_017732189.1:707471-708703 GCF_001890085.2 Hipposideros armiger | reverse complement strand
GATCATGTCATAAATTACATAAATGTCTAACCACTATACTGTATACCTGAAACTAATATAAAACAATATTGAATGTCAACTATAATTGAAAGACTAAAAAATAAAAATAAATTAAGCCACTAAAAGCTATACACAAAATGTTACTAACTTCTTTGCACTTCAAGTGTGTACACTTGTTTTCAAAGCTAGTTGTAATAATTTCTACCAGTTATAGAATAAGGAGGGTATATGCTTCCTATTTGAAGTCTTGGTGGCATTTAAGGGCATATTTGTTAGTGCTGTTATAAGGATATCTGTGGCATGAACTCAATACCATGAAATCTTCAGTTTATTGGTTTATTGTTTTCATTTTACATAAAGGAATGAGTGGGATGTTAATGTAAACCAGTAGCCCTGAACTAAGATGTGAAAGGGAAGGGATATTAAAGCCATAGCTTACAGAGAAGATGAAGCAAAGGTATCTGAAAACAGAGAGCACGTTCTAAACTGATTTTATACATATAGTGTGCCCCAGAAGAAACAAGAATATCAGATAATAAGTATATTATTAAATGAACTTTCCCAGAATCGCATGTGTGCAGAGAAAAGAGGCCATTACAATTGCAACATGACATGAAAATATATGTGATTTCTATTAGCAAAAATATCAAAGGCACTGCTAATACTAATGGAGCTAGCTCATTGCTTACATTTATAATGAAAAGATGAAAAATGTCAGTTAGAGGTCAGTGAAAATAAAAATCCATGTTTCTGTCCAGGTTTACCCCTGAATTTTATACAGAAACCCCTTATGCTACCAGTTATACAGCCTTGTGCAAAAGTTACTTACTTCCTCTCAACCCTTGTTTCCCGATCAGTAGAACTGAGGTCATATTAGTGGATACTATATAACCAGTACCATCAAGGTCCCTGTATAGAAATAAAATAGTGCAGGCAAATCCCTAACTGCAGCATCTGGCACAGTGAACACTCAATAAATAATGCCATTATTAAGGATGGTAGAATTTTTACTGCTTATATTTCAAGTTTTTCACACTTGTAAGTATTGCTTAAATTATGTGCTGTGAAACAGTATATGAACATTTGTCATTTTCATAATCATAAAACAATAAAGCAATTCTCAGTTCAAAAATACATAAAGCTAACAATCCCCTCAAATAAAAAGGAAGTATAAATATAAATCTCTGCCATTGAAAAATGGGACAAAATTGCAACCAGCCACTGATTAGAAG
>NW_017732189.1:702804-703822 GCF_001890085.2 Hipposideros armiger | reverse complement strand
GAGAATAGCCTGCTTTAATCAAGGTCTACTGAGGTAAAGTGAATCTCATTTGAAAAACACCTTCATAGCAACATCTAGGCTGGTGTTTAGCCAAATATCTAGGTACTGTGGCCTAACCAAGTAGACACATGAAATTAATTACCACAAGTCTATGACTGTCATCTTGGCACCCATGTACACATCTCTTTATGTCATACATAATCTCAACATAACAATAACAAGGTCATACTTTTGCCTGACATGATACAGCTATCCTGCACACAACTGAAAACGCACATTTTCCCCAGAAGAGGATGCAAACACCTTGGGGGATGTTCACTCTTCTCCTTGATATCCTATTACTTAAATACTATGATGTAAAGTTAATAATACTTAAATACTGTAATGTAAAGTCAATTCATCTTACATAAGAGAATAAGAAAAGGGAGAAAACAAAGATGTCTCATATACCCACAAACACAAACAAATTCATACCAAAATAAGGAGTAAATACTCATGACAACTACAGCCCTCCTTTCTATAACTGGTCATGTGATTTAGCTGGTATACATAACTACTTTTTTCCACTACCCCTTCCATATTCTATATTTGTCCTCAGCAAGCACCTCAGCAGGTCATGGTTCTATACCTGGTAGAGTGACCCAACCTTCATTCCTGAAGGGTCTGGGCCATTATTCGTCTTGCCTGAATTAGGGTGTTGAAGTTTTCCACTGACTTGTTCACAGGGCATGGTAATACTCAGAGATACCTAACAGGTCTCCTGTATTCCAGACACACTCCCTTACCTCTGTTGTGATGCAGCAGCCCAATTTCCCTTTGGTAATGGAGATCAGTCACCCCAGCCAGCACCGTAACACTCCCTTTTTTACCTATTGATTGATTGAGAAGCATGAGGGGCCCAAAGTGGTTGGGTGGCAGTCTTCACTTTCAGTTCTATGGAATCATTGTGTCTCCTGGTGGAAACATTCCTTCCCTTGGGGCTAAGACATTTAGGCCAGCAGAGCATAAGGTTGCAGTG
>NW_017732189.1:693064-697809 GCF_001890085.2 Hipposideros armiger | reverse complement strand
TCTTTCATTCATCCATTAAAAATAAAAACAAATAGCAAGTAACATTTGGTAGATGCCTACACTCTGTCAGGCTCTGTACTTGACCCTGGTCAAGAAAGACACAGTCCCTAGTCAAGGGGCTCAGAGAAAAAGGCAATTTAATCAATGATTATATAAGGGTAATCGTTGATTATAAACGTGTGCTATAAAAATAACAACAACACAATACCTATAATAATAACAATGAAGCCAGTATGAATTGAATGCTGGCTGCAAGGTAGGCACTAGGATAAGTGCTTTACCTAATTTAATCTTTATAGTCACTCTATGTGGTAGATCCAATTATTATCCCCACTTTACTAATAAGGAAACTTGGACCTGGAAAGGTTAAGAAACTTGTCCATAATGACAACTAGAAAGTAGCGGAGCTGGGATTGGAATCCAGTGTATAGTAAAATGCAGCTCTAACCTCGAAGCCCCCATTCTTAATCTCGCTGCCTCCATCGGCTACAATAGAGGCAGGCTCACATCTAGACCTGCAAGGCTCTAAAGAGGCAGAAGTGGAGTTTTGAAAATGAAAGTCATTGACAAAATATTTGAAATGATGGTAAAATTAGGAACACATCCATTCCGTTCACTGAAGTTTCAAATAAAGGATAAAGAATTTCAGGAAGAAAATTTGGGGGAAATAGGTTTTCTGAGATTATATAAAATAGTACTGAGTTAGTGGTCTTCTTTTCCTATCACTTTATTTTACAAACAAATTAATGAATCAAAAAGTAAAGCGCGTTTAAGTTAAGTGGGAAAAGCTGAATTAATTATTTCAAGTTTATTAAGTGAAGCTGTTACAAGCTGAGTCTAGTGTATAAATCCATCTGAGGAAGTATTATCATATGGTTTGCCTTCTAGAAAGAAAATCAGAAAATGATCTTTAGTCTTAGCTATCTTGCTGCTGTTAATACATACATAAAATAAAACAAAATAGAGAAGATAAAAAGGAAGAAAGGGAGGAAAGTAAGAAGGAAGGAAGGAAGGAAAGGAGAAAGAAAAGGAAGGAAGGAAGGAAGGAAGGAAGGAAGGAAGGAACGAAGGAAGGAAGGAAGGAAGGAAGGAAGGAAGGAAGAAAAAACCCGCCACCATGGCAAGGGACTTTCGCCAAAGGATTATCTTTTCTATGTGCCATTTTCAAGATTGCCTTCCCTATTACAGCCATCTTTTTACTCTTTATTATAGCTTTGCAACTTACTTTATAGATTCTCTGGATACTTTTCTTGTTCTCCTTTATTCCAGCTTCCAATTAACTTTTGTCTTTTTACCAGGTTTTAGTTCTTTTTGAAAATGAGTATAAAAACAAAATAGGAAAATCAAATTGATCTTTTTTCCCCCACGATACAGGATGTGGTCAAGATGGGGACAATAGCTACTGACTAAAATGAGGTTTAATGCCATAGGGTGTTGTATTTGTTTATTTGTACTCCTGCTTCTCCACTGAGGCTATTAAGTCCTTGATGGTAGGAACCATATGTTTTCATTTATTTTTCTCAGTACAAAGTTCAATGTCTGATATAGAAAAGTCATAGAAGAAACTATTTGTTGAATGGAGTGAATGAATGAATGAATGAATGAATGAATGAAACAACAGAAAAGGCAACACATATTGTTACCTTACTTTCCCCCAGTAACTACTCAAGTAACTACTTCCAGTATACAAAAATATATGTAAACTCTCAGGTATTTGTATAAACCAATATTTTCCTTTTATCTTATAAAACTATGAATTATTAAGCAAGTAGTTTAGAAAGAGGTATGCTGTATATACAGATGGTGCCAAAAAAAGTATACACATTTTAAGAAAGGAAAAAAACTATTAAAATTGTAATACTCAATATATACCGATAACAAAAGATGAATACAAGTCAAGTTTGACTTCTGCAATTACAAGAGGTGCTCAAAGTGGTTACTATCAGCGTCCAGACACTTCTGATTATGGCGAACTACTGTTTGGGCAACGTTGACCAAAGTATCCACTTGTACATATTTTTGGCACCCCCTGTATAGCCCTGTTTGAGTTTGTTTTTAGATTAGTAGGGCCAGAATGGAATGTTATGCCATTTCTTTCCATCCAAGGATAATCTAACCTTGCAAGGATAGTCAATAACAGTTCCTACTAGGAAGCCAAATAGTGTCTGAATTGGATTAAGGTGAAATAATGCCTCGATTCAGCTGCGTCAGGTAGGGCTTTGGTGTTTATGGCTTCATTACCTTAAATGGATATCTATATTTCTCCTGGGTTTAATGAAGTCAAAACAGCCAACTCTTTGTTGCTTGATGTTGGAGATTTCTTGCTTTTAACTTGATGTATTTTAATTTGTGCTTAACTAGCTCTCGCACATCAGGCACTCACCGGCATTTTAAGAACAATTAGCTAAGTGTCCCTCTGTGTCAGCAACAGAGTCAAGAAACAAGATAAGGAAAGTCAGTAAGAATGAGCCAGTTTAGGAAGGGAAATTTCACTTTCCATCACAAGCACTGGCCAGCTCATCAAGCTGCCTGTTCTCAGAGGAAGCAGGTCCACTCTAGTCTCCCTGGGGCTCCTTACGCATAAGTGGTTCTGCTCCGGGAGCTAATTGACTTTCCTGTTGTGTTTTTAGTTTTCAGGACTTTATCTCCTGTCTTTCTTCACCATCCTCATCGGGCTGGTGCTCTATTCCTCCACTTCCACATACACAGCCCAGGACCCCCGGGTGTACAAGCAGTTCCGCAATCCCTCGGGACCTGTTGTGGACTTACCGGCCACAGCTCAGGTGGAGCCTTCGGTCACCTACACCAGTCTGGGCCAGGAGACTGAAGAGGAGCCCCACGTCCGTGTGGCCTAGGAAGAGGCCCTGCCTGCCCACTGAGGACAGCTCAGTGGCCACGTGTGTGTCCATCATCTCTGTATTGTACATAGAGAAAGGTATTTATTAGGTGCGGTTTACGCAGGTGGACTGCAAGGTAGCTAACCTGAAAGCCTGTAAAAGGCACAAGCTAAACATCACTGGAGACACAGGTTCTGATCCACCTGACTTGGAGAGATGCCTCACTTGTGTGTATCCTGATCACCCCCCCCACCCCACATTAATTACTGAGAACATTTTTGAAACAAAAGCATTATTATTATTATTTGTATTATTATTGATATTCTTATTACACTGGGTTTCAGGAGGGTGTTTTGTACTCCTGATGGGAACTATCGCCAGACCCACATGTAGTTAACATAAATCCCACTTTTCTATGGCAAGCCACTTTTTAAGGATCACACTTTATTTTGTTTTTGCACAGTCTATATGAGTGCTGCCTGCCNGCATGGTAATACTCAGAGATACCTAACAGGTCTCCTGTATTCCAGACACACTCCCTTACCTCTGTTGTGATGCAGCAGCCCAATTTCCCTTTGGTAATGGAGATCAGTCACCCCAGCCAGCACCGTAACACTCCCTTTTTTACCTATTGATTGATTGAGAAGCATGAGGGGCCCAAAGTGGTTGGGTGGCAGTCTTCACTTTCAGTTCTATGGAATCATTGTGTCTCCTGGTGGAAACATTCCTTCCCTTGGGGCTAAGACATTTAGGCCAGCAGAGCATAAGGTTGCAGTGGCAGGAGGCAAAATTTTACTGGTGGATCACTGGGAGTAATGGCGAGTCGGGCCACTCCCATTTCCACCTCTTGATTCCATTGTAATGGAATAGGGGTTCTTAGAGATGTGTTGGGCAGCAACACTACTGCTTCTATAAACTATGTTTCACTAGCTTAAAATTCAGTCTCCTGCAAAATCACTCCAGCCCAGTGTGCACCTCTGTGTTGTCTCTCGGAGAGATAACAGATGTCTTTGTGTTGCAGGAGTTCAAATGTGGGAGTGAAGGCCACAGCTCAATGTACCTTGCACACAAATGTGACTACTGATAAGGATAATGCATGGGCAGGTGACATAAGTGAGCCATCAAACAGCCTTTGTTGTAACTGAGCCTATAATTAAACACTCCCACAGAGTAGACCCCTTTTATTCCACTTCCGGTTTGGCTATTATGATCTTCTTTTGCTGGACTGCAGAGAAAAGAAATCTGCCTGAACAAGATTTCTATCAACTCATCAAACCAAGTGAAAATGTCTGTTTGCTCTATCAAAGTCAATAGCAGAAATCCATTTTTAGCTCCCTCTTGCTGTACTCCTGTGTGAAATCACCCACAGGGGAAGGTATTTGCCTGGAAAAGAACCCTTACTGGCCTTTGATGAGATTGACTGCATAAATTATGCTGCCAAATGAACTGGTTTTGCAAACCAAACACAAGGCCGCAGAAACCGAACTGGGATTGCAGTGGGTGAGCACGGCCTGTCCCTGGGTGACAGCGTCACAGCACAGAGAGTCAGGGCCCCTGGTTGCTGCTTGTCTCCTTAACGTGATGTTTGGAGGATAAACTGTTTCCCGAGTATCTCATCTTAGGCATGCCTTGGTTTTCTGATATGGCCAGACAATCGGCATTTTGACTGGGGCACTCATTGGTTTATTTTCTGTGTTGATTAGATGACTTTGTAGTTATTTCCTCTCTCTCAGTTGGAGAAAGAATGGGAGGTGAGGGCTGAGGTTAAGTATTCTTGGTCTCTAAAGATAACCAGTTTTGGCGTTTGTCAGTAGAGTGTGTGCCATGCCCACATTTGGTGTTTTTCCGTGCTGTGGCCTAGAAGAAAGAACTATTGCAATACTTAACCACGGGGATTTAGCCCTTTTT
>NW_017732189.1:689009-691009 GCF_001890085.2 Hipposideros armiger | reverse complement strand
AAGCGCTAGAAGAATCTCTTAGCTTTTCATTATCTATTATATCAAAATGAGTTCTGATTGCTAATAGGCCCAAGTGAAATCACTGAGCAAAAATAACCAGAGTCCAGCATCAGGCGCCTTGGAAAAGCCATATTACACAGAGACATGCCCCACAAAGGGGCTCTTTTAAAGCGCACTCCCCAGGAAAGAAGGAAAAGCCAGGCCAACTGTATAGAAGTGGTCGGTACATGTATTCAGTGAAAGCAGAGCTTGAGCTCAGAGTCACTGCGTCCTTTACCTTCACCTCTCTGAGCATCACCCATGTTCACCTCTGCTCTCCCCTGCCGTCTTCTTAGTCAAGGTAGAAAAGGAAAGCTGCCCTTGAAAATTTCTCTCTTCCTCACATATTCTAGTTGATACTAATGTACTTTGAAATGGCTTTCAAACCATGCAGCTTTCTACTTGTATAAGCTTAGGCTCATTAAAGTCATTCGTTTATTAAAACTCAACGTGGATGTTTAATATCAAAGCTAAAATGAAAATTCGGTCTGTCCTTAATAGATGTACTGAATGTCCCATTAGCTAACTAGTAATCATATTGAGATGCCAGCTGGCTAAGAGCTAGGTTTAATCCCGAGTTGGAGGTTAAAGAGCTTTGGGCAGCCTTATCATCAGTCTTCCAAGCCACGCCCTCTGGACAATGGCTTGTGTCCCAGAAAGATTACTCCAAGTAACACACAAGTATTCTCCTTCTGTGCCGTGAGTGCTGCCTGACCCTTGTCAGCTAAGAGACCTGTCGAGATGGTAAAAGGCAGCAGCAAAGTAAACAGTGTGTGCAGTGTGGTAGTATGAATTAAAGGTGCATCCCTTCTCAGCTTCGCTAAGCTACAAGTCAGATAAATGAAGGCAGAAGTGCGTGTGCAGCACAGAACCTACAGCATCTCCTGATGGGCTACAGTTCCCCGGGGGAGGACCACGAAGTACACTTAGACAGCAGCCCATGTTTTTAAATAGAGGCAGAAAGCCTCTACCTGAAACTCGCCTCACCTGTAACTTGGAGATGGCTTTCAGCCCCCTTCAGTGTTCCAGAGCAGTTCCTGTTTCTTTGCTTAGGGAACTACCATTGAGGATTTCTTTGCAGACCACAAGTTTAGCAACTAGGAATATACAGAGGTTTTGTTGGGTTGATTGGTTCTTTAAATGAATGCTCTATCTGGATAAGTGCAGAATCCAGAACTGAGGGTCATCCTGTGAGGGACCTTTATTATTTTTTCTATCAATCTCTAAAGAGAGAAAAAAAAACTTTCTTACTTTAAAAAAAAAATCAAACCTTCCCGTCATTATTTCTAACATTCAATAGTTATCCAGATTAATCGTAATGCTTGCCTTACTGCTCCCTTTTTGGGCTTGTGTGTTAAATGAAAACTTTCTCTAATAAAACCCCTTGGGAGACTTCCAAGCTGTCTATGCCATATAAAATTCCATGCTATCTATATTTTGAACAAGTTTAGAGTAAATTCTGTATGAATTAAATGGCAATAAAGTACAGGTGGATGTGTTGTCGTTCTAAAGCTATGTCTCTGGAAAATGCTTTGTAGTGGATTTATCATTCAATTTGATGGGAGAGGTCCAAAAAAGAGATACCTCAGGTATTATTTCTTACAATGGCAAAGGCATTAGCTTTAGAAAAATGAATATTAAAATATATATTATACTGCTCAAGTCAGAATAGGGGAACCGAAATCAGAAATTGCAAGGAATTCAAATCCTTTGCATGGGATACCCTGTATCAGCATTTTTCCTTTCCCTACCCCTACATTATTTCACATGCGAAACCCTACCTACCCCAAGTTTATGAAACCTCCTATTCCAATCCATTGATCAACAGCTCTCAGTCTTCTACCCAGACTCTTGTCTTCTGCGTTGTCCCTTCCAGTTCATCGTTCTGTCACTCTCCTCTGACTGACCCCATGTTGGAAGATGACTTTTGGAGTCTGTGATTAAGGATCAGTACTACTTTC
>NW_017732189.1:661622-685413 GCF_001890085.2 Hipposideros armiger | reverse complement strand
CCATATAATTCTCTATTCTAGGAATAGATATAAAACAAACATTTTAGCTGTTTTATATTTTAATCTCTGATTACTCCAGACCATTGCCTTTCTGTTGTGCCACCTGATTCTGCTAATCAAGTCCCTGTAATAATAGGATAAGGAATGTTCCATCTCTGTGGCTCATGGGAAACCCCAGAAATAATATGATTTGTGTTTAGGATAATAAATATATTTTTAAATCTTTCTGCCCCTCCCTGTATCCCCGCTTCAAAAAATATATTTGCTTTTCTTTTTACCTTAGATTTCTTTAGTGATAATATGGAAATTAATCAAGGCATTGGAAAAAGCCATGGTCCTCTGCCCTCTTGATTGTGTGACACCCTTTCTGAAACACACCAGCAGGGAAATTACCTTGTTGCAGGGCGTCATTGGTTGTGTGGCCTCCCAGCAAAGTGAAGGGGCTGATGTGGAGTGCCCTCTGACAACAGCTCCATTGATCTGTTTTACCACTTTGTGGTGGTAACAATGTCGCCAATCAGTAAGTCTGGCCTTTGGGTCATATGTGGCATCCATTCAATAACAGAATATAGCAACACAAAATCCTTATGGATACAGAGTATGATTACAGGGTCCTGATAAGGCTTGGATTGATGTGTCACTAGTCTAATTTTGTTGCCCTTAAAATAGCCCCTTATTCAAATACAAGAAATCAAGAAACACCACAGACCTCTATGAATTAGGAATGGATTCTATGTGTCAGTATGTGAACTGGTCTTTCAGTTTGGCTGGCTTCAGTGACATTCAAAAAGAGCCTCGATGAGGTTACAGGGTTTGTAAAGGAAAAACGGTTATGAAACTTTGGGCAATTCAAACCAATACATCTGAAGCAAGCAAAGCAAAACACCAGAGGGGTCTCTGTAAAGTACAAGGACAGAGTGCAGCTTAGTCAGGATTCCCAGAGAGCCTGAACAAATACGGAGGCCAAAGCATCCCATGCAGTCAGCCAGCACCCCTGTGGCCCTTCTGCCAGCCTTCTACCCACAGCGGTCCTGCCCTTGGAGATGGGGAAGAAAAGTATCTTCTCTGATATGCAGATCTTATGGTCATCTGTGCAGTGCCCTTAAAAAGTGCCCTCTGGAAAAAAAATCAACATTAAAGCTATATCAAGTCAAAACACCTTTGCCAACGTCTGCTCTCTGCTACCTTTTAAGCCAATTAAATACCTTTCTCTGAATATTTTGTCCATTCCAATCTGAAGACCTTTAATGACTGTGGTTTTATTTTTGTGTTTACATTCGTTTGGTTTGCATAATTTGCTTGATTTATTGCATTTTTAGTATTTATTTTAAGCCAAATGTTTTAGTCTTTTTTATTCATTTTTATGACACTAATTTGTAGACATTTAATAAAGTCTTATGACAAATAAGTGGATGAAATTTTTCCCAGTAGACTCAGTGGACTGGGAATTTTTCCTTTTTTTTTTAATTTCAAAAAGGTTTGCAATCAATTTCGTTTAAGACGGCTAAAAGTTGCCATCTGAATTATTTTCTAGGCTATTTTAATTGACTCCATTGTATGGAAACCAAGTGTAACATGAATTCCACTGTATACCTTTTATCATCCAGTGTCCTTGCACACAAGACTTTCACTGGGGTACCTCACTGTGTTGGCTTGTCTCCACTTAGAAAGGCTGATAATACTGAATTGTCCAAGATCAGGAGTTCAGATCAACCCTTTGGAAAAAAAGAAAATAGCAAAGAACACACTCTTTCTCTCTGTGTAAAAATATTGATCCTTTGGGAGTGGGGTGGGACATGGGACAACAGTAACTCTAGCTGTTTTTGTTTCTGGAATTTCATAACCTCAGTAGACACCAGCAAAAAATTGAGCTTTTCAGTCCACCCCCACTCCCTCTTCCATGAATGACACTAGCAGATTGTACGGAATTTGATTGGATAAGCAAACCACAGCTTTCTTAAACCTAGATAAGCGGTGGTTCTCACTTTCTCTCTGAAAACTTGCACTGGGGACAGAGCTTGCCTTGGTCACATTTTCCCACAGCTCCAAACTCTGACATACACAACCAGGTAGACCAAGCAATAGAAAAATTTGCACCACTGTGTCCCATGAAAATGATTCAATGTTTAGTTTAGGTATTGCTAACTCGTGGTATTAACCTTTTGACAAGCGTGTAGTATTGTTTGTTTTGGGTTCGGTTTTGATTTATAACCATTTAGTAGTCCCCAGCTAGCTACCAGTACAGACTTTACCCCATGGGTAGGATTCTATTGTCAGGCCACATAACAAAGCACACTAATCCAGACACTACAAATGGAAAATATGAACCAAAAAAGAAATTTACACCGATAAGTTGAACAAACTCTCCATTTTTGATATTTGCATGCTCCCCTACGGACTGGCTGTGGCAATGTAATGCCTGTATAATGTTTTCAAATAAAAATAAATGCTTTATGAAAGCATCGAGTTCTTGGTTTTCTTAAGTGTTTGTCTGCGCTATGACAACCACGGAAGCAGCTCCTATGGGATGCCAGAAATAGCAACGAAAGTAGATAGCAGGGTACATGTCAAAATAAAAAACAGCAAGAAAATATTTCCAAATTAGGAAGGGCACAGTTGGTCTCAGAGCTGTAGCTTTGAAAGCCAAATTGAACACATTCGTCATTTGCAAAATTAATTATTTGGATGCTTAAGAAGGCTCTGTGTAATTTTACTAACCATTGTCACCCCAATAAATTTTAATTTAAAAAAAAATGAAGGCTCTGGTCCTACAACCTCCAGGCCCCCATTTATAACACATGTAGGACAATATAAACTGACGCCCAAGAAACAGTTTCTAGTAAAGAAGAAAGTTCTGTGTATGCTGCCCTTGGTACAAAGCCAGCCTTAAAGGATGAGCATTTTTCCAGAGCACATTTATAATATATAGCAGGACTATTCCTGCTGCTGCTCAGAGCTTACACAGTGTCTTTTTATCACCACCCTCCACTAACTGCCACCCAGCAACCCCTTCAGTTCTTAGAGATGACTGTGTATAAATTTACATGTTATTGTCATTCGTGTTCACAATCAACCCTCAGAAATTAAGTGAGTCGAAAAGGCGGTATGTCCAAGTTGTATATTTAAAATATTTTTAAAAGAAAAACATTTGTTTTTCAGGAAAAAAAGGAACAGCACACTGATTGTTTATAAAGTGTTCTTAGGTTGACATCCATCATGATCTGCTTTTATAAATAGTTAGAACAGTACGTACTTCATATAAATAATTTGCTTGAAAAACATGTGACGAACAGCTTAAAAAACAATTTTTTCTTGAAAAATGTAAATCTTTCGCTAAAGTACTGTTTATTTTTATGTAGCAAACTCTTAGATCATAGATGAAATACAGTTGAACTTCAACCCAGCCTGTGTCCAAATGTCCAGCAATTCTAAATTATTAGGGTCCCAGTAGTATATATAATAAATGTATATGTCATGTTTAGCCTGTCTCCCCAGCAAGTTATAATTTTCTTAAGAGAAAGAACTGAGTTTCCTAAATGTTTGGAAGTTCTTGCAAAGGTAAGATAAGGCAGCACTTGAATGATCTGTGTAACTATTAGTGGAAAGAAAAAGAGAAATAAGCAAAATTCAGCAGGAGAGCTGTAATTTATTATATTGTCTTGATGTTCCATGGGAAAGCAAATTGTAATAACAGGAACTGACATCAGATCCAATTTATCTATCTTCAGTGCATAGAAAAAACACCTTGTACATGGAAGGCACACATACATTCCTTTTTTTTTATAATGGAATCTAACTTCTAAATCAGAAATGCATAGTACAAGGGCATTCTATTACAAAATGTTTCCTTTTTTCTTCTACTGCTCTTAAGTCCTTTTTCTGTAAAATCCTTGCTCTTGGAAAGGAAGAAATCATTGGGTCCACTTAAATGCACACTTGAATTTTTTACAAACTCTTAGAATGTGTGTCCATTCAGGATGGCCCTGAGATATAAAACAAATTGAAGTTCTTGTTTTTTTTTGGTTTTTTTTTACTTGCATATTGTGTTTTTTTTAGTTTATAACATTGCATCTTAATTATGTAATATACACTGGTCTTCCTTTTTTTCCTTTCTTCCTTTTTTCTTTGATATCTTTTTCTTTTTTTTCAGTCACTTTTCTTTCTGCAAGCATAAACAGAGTGCTCATTATGGACCACCTAGGCAGTGTCTCGACCCTTTATTCTCTACGTGGTCAAAAATGTTTAATTCAGAAAAATTATAATACAGCTGGAAAGCCCCACACCTACCAGATGGCCTTTCATTAGTGCCTGGAAGGACAAGCCATTGTGTGTCACTTTTCAGACAGTCAGACAAGTTGCCTCCAAACACTGCTGAAGCCTTATTAACAAGGAAAACTAATGATCAGAAAAGGAGGAGGTCTCTGGGAATCGACTAAAATTAAGGGCTTTCATCTGGATAGACAAAGGCTTGGTGTGGATAAAACTAACTCTGTAAAAGCATGAGAATGAGTTTGTTCTCCAGGCCTCAGCATTAGAGGTTGGAATGATCCCATAATGCCTGGAGGATAATTTCAGAATAGATAAATATTACTTTACATAACAGGGAGTAATCTTCTTGGACTTATTATCCCAAAGTGATGGCCATGGCTAAAAATGTGTTAGGTCTCCTAAGAGATGGGAGAACTACAATGGGGCATTAAGTAGGCTGTGTAATTCATTATCCAACCCGTTAACACTTTGAAGAGTGAAATCAGGCACTATTAATAAGTATGTCTGTGCAACAAGCGTAGACCCCCGTCTGTCAAAGGCAAACCTGGATGTGTGGTCACCCTGGCTTTAAAGAGATATGTGGGTAACATCCCTCACCATGGGAAATTGGCAGTACAGTGGATAGTCATGTCTTCCTGCCACTAGATGTCACTGTCTAAAGTAAAACATCAGGTTGAAGCCCACCACCTGCCCACAGCGGTGAGTAACGCGATTACTGGACTCTTATTCTTGGAGGGCAGCCTCTGCCGGAGTTCCCATCTTCCTAATCGGACCTTGCAAACATTTGTGGCCAGAGGTGGTGGAGGAATGAGAGGAGTTCCGACATCTTCAGCACTGTTTCATTGCTAAATGTGTAAAAAAGTAAAAGAACAAATGAGAAACATGGGTGGCGAAAAGAGCCAGTACTGCTGGAATCATTCCTAAGTAAATTACATTAGAAGACAATGCACCCACACATTTTAAGGAATGCTGAATGACAAATAAATGCATACATGAATTTATGTATATTCCTCATGGAAGGAAGTAGGTGCCTCAGTGCTAAAGAGCAGACGCCTTGTAGCAGAGGAATCAAAACCTTTCTGCAATCCTGCAACAACATTTTCCCCGACGGTGTCCACAATCACCATCTCTGGGATTTGTGGCTAAAGGGTTGAGACATGGGGTGATGCCTGTTTTTGTGCAATGTTGGGTCTTGCTCATGCCTCTCTTGACCTTGTCTTTGTAGGTAAGGAGGATTATTTCCATGATACCTAAAGAGGTTTGATAAATTTTAAGTAATAGTAATAATTGCCATTTCACAGACGGTTGGCCACCTGCCAATTTCACAGCAAACTAGAAAAGCAGTAAAGAAAATCTACTTGTTCTTAAAACGACTACTTTTCTAAATGAAATTACTAAAGAGAGAGGAACCAGGCTAATCACTGGAATAATCAAAACAGTCTCATTATGGGACTCCCTGTGAGCTTTTGTTTGAATTCTCTAATGTAGTTTTTGGCATTAAATAGGATTTTAAAAGCTAAATAGGTCACACATGCATATAAATGGTTGAGTGAATCACATAACTGCTTTATGTGCCTCAAGACTCTGCCTATCAGGCTGCATTTTAATTAAAAGGAAAATTGTCAGGGAGAGAGGAAAACTTAACGTGGGGAGTTTGGTGTCGTAGTTGAAAACTGAGGCTTCACTTGGCATTCAGTTTCCAATTCATAATCATGGCTTCCAAACAACAATGACGTTCGTTTTCACTTTAGTCACTGGCTTAGGCACAGAATTAGAGAGCTGGAGGGAACATTGGAAATCATTTCATTCAAAATCTCAAGTTGTTTTAGGACATGTAAGTGTGGAGATAGTTTAGTTGAAGGAAAGATGTTTAGCCTGGGGAAACTACAGCCTTGTTCACCACTGGCAAAATCCTGTGGATAACACCATAGTGTTTGATTCCCCAGGTAGAGAGGCTGCTCTGCGATCACTAGAAACCAGAGTAAGAGAGCTCATGCAGTCCTTCCGATTTAAGAGGCCAGGCAGGGGTGGCTGGCTAGCTCAGGTGGTTAGAGCGCAGACTCATAAAACCAAGGCTGCCAAGGTTGCCGGCTCAATTCCCACATGGGCCACTGAGATGCACCCTCTGCAACTAGATTGAAGACAACTACTTGACTTGGAGCTGATGGGTCCTGGAAAAATGCACTGTTTCCCAATAAAATTTCTAAAAAAAAACCCCAACAGGCCAGGCAGCTTGCTAGGCAGCTAGGCTAAGTGGTCACCAGGAGGATCCCAATTTCCAGACAACTCTGCAAACTGAATCCCAAAGAGAAAAGAAAGGAAAACCACCTGGTGTGTCCACGGTACACTGTCCTTCCGGATTGAATCCATCCAGGCAGATTTGCAGATGGAAAGCTGTCCCTCCACTCCTACTCAGCACACCAGTGTAAGTAAGAGGGGTCTTTGGGACTGGCCTTTTCCTATGAGACACCCAAAACCAGACAAGTTGCTAAAAGTTGCAATGGTCCATCTGTAACCACTCTCCCAGTGTTGAGACTCACTGCTTCCATGGGGAGAATTCTTAGCTCCAGGCATCCACTAGTTCTCACTCCTGTATTATCTAGGACCTATAGCAGGTCAGCGTCACTAGTAAGGCTTCTGGGAAACAAGTCACCTGCCATGGAATGAAGGCAAGGCTTGACTCTAAGGTGAAGGAGCTTCTGTATTCCTCCTGGCTTTTGGAGCAGCATAAACCACTCAGTCCAGTGCCCCTTGTGATGCAAGGGGAATAAAAGTCATCAAACAAGAGAGCATGATATTGAAGCTCTGAAATTTTAAAAGCAAATTTTGCCCCTGCTTTCCCTAAGGAGTTCGTGCTGCTGTTCATGCTGGCACCGGAGTCTCTTAGAGCCCTTGGGGTTCCATGGGGCTACCCCCTCTAACTCCTGGGTTCCCGGGGTAGGTTTTGATGAAAGCGCCCTTGTACTATATCTCTCATGGCTGACTGAATGCATTGTGTGTTTGTAATGTAGTCTCCTTTTCTTGATTCTTGACGTTGTAAAGAAACTGACTTTGATGTACTCATACAATTTTATTATTTATATTATAATGATAAAGTAGAAATCTACTTCAAGGTACGGCATAATTTCCGCCTGTTTCTGATGAGAATGTGCTAGCATCTGCTTTTTGGCATTATATTATTTCTGACTGTTCCTCCCGAAATGATTGACTCAGCATTCCACATTGGCTGCCATCTTCTCTGTTTGGTCTTTCTACTCCATTAGTTCATTTTTGATGACTGCTTCTTTGAGCATTTCAGGAATATGGTTTTCTTTACTTTAGAACTTAACTATATTTGATCTTTTGTCTTTAAAACCATTTAAGAAAAGGAGAAAACTCGACTGAGCATGAAAGATCATATCAGATATTGTCTCTAGGCTGCATGCATATTTGTTTTAAAAAATAGAATAGAATTAGATTTTTAAACATCACACTGCATACTCATTAAATGAAAACACCCTGGGTCCTAAATAACAATGACTGCAAATCAAATCATGGTTTAAAAAAATTAAAAATTATTGTTTTTTCCAATGTCCTTTCCTGTCAACACTATACTTCAAGATTCCCACATTAGCAAAACACTGTGAAATGTTTTGCTGTTGGTGGAGTTTTTTTCTGCCATCCATCCTGTAAAATGAACCCATTTTCTTCAGTGGGATCATTAGCTACTTTAACAACTCTTTCTTTTGCATTTTTACTTCCAAAGTTTCAGGGGAAAAAATTTATACTATTCTTTCATTCATCCAAGGAAACATTCTTGAGAGAAAGTTATGATCAGATAGAATAATGTGGAGATAATAATATAGAGCAAATAATTCACTGTTACCCTGGTTACAGTGAGCTGAAAGCTTTTCTTTTTTCTCATATGCTTTATCCTTAGAACAGAATAATATTAATTTTAGAGATGAAAATCTGAAAAATAAGGCCATAAAGTGAGGCCCCCCAAATCAAATTAAATGGAAGTTTTAGTTAAAGTCAGATGTTTTGCACCAACGCAGGTTTGGCCCTTGAATGGCCCACTTGCAGCAAATGGACAGGTGTAGGAAGGATTCCTGACAGACTTTGTTCAGCTCACATGTTCAGCCAATGTGGTAAAACAGGTGCCAGCAAAGCTATATGCCCACACAGAGACAAAGTCAAGACGTTACTCTTGGTAATGGCCCTCTTGAGATTCACCATAGAGGAGTCCAAAACCTACTTCTACATGGAAACTTGAGACCACCTTTCAGCCACTTGCTTACAGATTACGTCCTATTTGAGTTATGGGCACCACATGATGATTTTCTCCAGGGAAGGAAATTTGAAAATCCTTCCACCTCTATTCCTTTGCAACTTGATCTAGTAGCTATTTCTATTTTTACCTTAAAGAGATGTGTTCCTCTCCCTGTTCATCATTTGAACATTTTATTCCAACTATCATCCTCCAGCAAAACTGTAAACTCAATATTCCTCTGGGAAGCCAAAAGTCAACTAATCCTGAATATAACTAAAGTTGTGCTTAGGATTCAATTCCATTTAATGACCTTTTCAGCTGGACAAGTGAAAGCCCAGGAACATGCTAAGCTTAACTTTTCCATGTGCATCTCTATGGGAAACACAGTTGCTCCCTTTATTAAATCAAGCCCTGGCCCTCTGAGATTGACAATCGACAATAAATGGAGACTCTCCCATTACTTGGGGGATAATGTGAAGCAGCAAGCAGTATTTGGTGCAAGATCAAGGGGAAACTGAAGCTCGGCAGTAATTGTCAGACCTCAAGGTCTCTTCCTTTAGATATTCTTTGATCACTGCCAATCTTGGAGTACACTAGATCAAAATTCTAGGGGAGCCAATGCATTTTCTTTGACCCTATTATAAATTTCTGTGTAGCTGCAGCTACAACCACTATCATTTATTTTGTGTGCTAAACAATGACATTGCAACGATTGTCTCATTTAATCCTCAAAATTACCTTGTGGGGTGGCTTGTAAAGTGTATCCCAGTTTTTTTTTGATGGGTTAATGAAAGTAGAGATGGGTTCTATAAAATGCCCACATTTAACAATATATAACTAGCAACTGACGAGACTGGGATTCAAACCCAGATGTGCCTGACTCCAGAGACATCAGAATACACTATTGTACGCAAGGTGTCACAGTATCTCAGGAGTGGGTTCGAGTCACTGAAACCTTTGGGGAGCTATCCACAAGAATCCAATAATAAGAAGCACGTGAGAAAGGCATGAAGGGACTCTGTATCCAGGTAGAGAGTCAGTTATATTGCAATGATTAAATCAACTAGCATAAGAAACCAACGCCAACCACACTCATGGCTCATCTTTGATGGGGGAAATGGGAGACAGGCAGACTCCCCTTTATGCAGTACCAACAGCAACAGCTGGTTTGAAGAAAATTAAAAAAAAATCCTCAGCCAACAGAAGAATAGTAACTTGCTATGGAGGTAAAAAGACGTAGTCAGTCCAGTGTCTCTGGCTTCTTTAACAGGCTCCATTCACACCAGCTGAGGCCCTCTCCCAATAGACATCTTATCTATGCCACATTCTATGGCACAGCTCTAGAATATTTTATTCTTTATCTGCATTCTGTTTAACCTCGCAGAAGCATTTCACAGAGCCTACCACTCCCTCCTCCTTTTTTTTTTTTTAATTTTATTGGGGAACAGCCATGGTCATTGGTTACATATTGCTTTCATGCTGCAATGGCATAGCTGACTCTTTTAGGGAAGGCACAGCCCACAGTGGCCCATGCAGGGATCGAACTGGAAACCCTGACGTTATTAGCATGACACTCCAACCAACAGAGCTAACCGGTCACCCCTACTCCCTCCTTCTTAAACCGCTCCTTTCCTTTGAAATTTGTGGACCCACATTCGTCTGGTGGCCCTGACCTCGCAGGCCACTCCTGTGTGGTGTCATACTGGGGCCTCTTTCTCTTGCACAGCTCTAAACATTGGAGCTCCCCAAGGCTCTAGCCTTAGGTTGCTTCTTTTTTTATCTACTCACTCTCACTGCTTTAAGCACCAGCTCCATGCTGACGACTCACTCTTGCATTCCCAGCCCAAACTTCTCACTGCTGCTCCACATCTCCACTTGGACATCCACTAGGCCTCTCACACCTAATGTGTCCAAAACAGAGCTCACAATTCCCCCCAAATCTGCTCCTCCTCCAGTCCTCCCATCTCAATCGCACCATCCCCTAGCTGGTTTCTTGAGCCAAACACCCCAGATTCAGTCTCAATTCTTGATTTTGTTTTTACCCCACCAGCCTCTGCATCCAACCCACCAGCAAGTCTTGTCACCCTATGGTTTGTGTCCTAAATCTGACTGCTCACCACAGTTATTTCTGTCACTCCAGCCAGGCCAAGCCACCACCTCTGTATCCAGAACTATGGAAGCTGCCACTGAAACACTCTCTCATTTCTACCTTCCTACAATCCATTCTCTACGCACAGAGAGCTTTTTAAAAATGTAAATTACACCCTATTATTCCCCGGCATAAAAGCCTCCAGTCTTTCTCAAGGCTGTTAAAGTGGAATTCAAATGCTTTACCAGAATTCTCAAGACCCACGAGCTGGACCCTGCCGAGGTTTCCAGCTTCATTTTTCCTACTCTTCCCCTCAACTCATTCACCACACGGGGAACCTGACTCTCTCTCCAATAGACCAAGGTCCTTCCTACCCCAGGACCCTGACGTCCACCTGCCTGGGATGCTTTCCATCTCAATCACCACAATTCTGATGCTTCTCATGGCAGTTTCAGCTCCCATGCAAGCCCCCCAAAGGGCCAGTTTTGCTCACCTTCACCCCAATTTCACTCTTTTCCATTACTCTGGTTTAGTTTCTTCACACTTCTTGCTACTTAAAATAACACCTTACTGTATTTGTTTCATTCCCATATTCTCCACTAAAGTATTGAATTCTGTAAGGCTGAAAAGAATATTAGCTAGTTGTTTCTGTTTGAAGCAACAGAAACTGGTTCTGACTAGATTAAAGAGAAAGAGAAATCCATTGAGAAGGTTCTGACTCTTTGAGGTAGAATTTTAACAGGCTTTATACTCCTGGTACCATCTTAGATATCTTTGAAAAACAAAACCTGGCTTAGAATCACTAGGAAGCATTTTTTTTTTAAAACCAGAAATACTGTTTTTAAAAATATTCAGCCCTTGGGCCAGCCGAGTGGCTCATTGGTTAATAGTTGGCTTCGGAGTGTGAGTTCTGAGCAGCAGGGCCACTGGTTTGGATCCCACATGGGCCAGTGATGCTGCACCCTCTACAGCTAAGCTGGTGAACAGCTCAACCTGGAGCTGGGCTGCCGTGAGTCACTGGTGACGGCATAGGCTACAGTGGGGCTGGCCGGCAGCTGGCGTGAGCTTTTGTGAGCTGCTGTGAGCCACCATGGGCGGCCGTCCAATGGCCTGCGAGTGACTGCCTCATCTGGGAAGAGCGCAATGATAATACCAACATGGTCCAGTGAAGCAAAGTCCTCCGCAACTAGACTGAATAAAAAAGGACAACTTGTCTGTTCCCCCTCCCCGATTTCCCAATGCTGTTCCCCTCCCTGAATTCCCCAATGAAATCTTAAAAAAAATAAAATAAAATTCAGCCCTTCACAAATATATAGGGAGGTGAATGAGAGATTTCTGCTGAGAGACCCATGGTCATTTATTCAAGCCTGGGCAAAAAGAGAATAATCTTTATGGAAGAAGTAAAATTTCTGTGTGAAAAATATGAAGACAACAATGATAATGAACATTGTTTCTTAAATAAATGATTCAGCTAGAATATCAGACTATAAAATAAAGAAAAATCAGAAATGTATTTATCTTGAGCCTGATGGCAATGAACGCTAAGCTTTTATTTAATAAAACATGAACTAACCCTTGATATCATAGGGGAAGGAAAAGTTTTCCTTCACTCTGTTAGGGTCCCTGGCTGGGTCTCAAAATTAGACTGACAAAGACAGATTAACAGGAGAAAAGTATACAAGTTTATTTAATATAAATCTTATGTGACAAGGGGGTCTTCATAAAGAAATGAAGACTGGAAGATGGTTAAACCTGAGTGTTTTTATGCTAGGTTAGATGAAGAGTGGATAATCAAGAAATATTGTAGGACAAAGGGGTTATGTGCTAAATGTAATAAACTGGGGAAACTTAGTAAGGCCTGTTTATTCGGAGTCTTCTCCCTCCATCTTGGAGATAAGGATGCTCCTTTCCTCTGGGTGTAAGGAGGGCACTTCTCACACAAGCGTCTTATAGCCTGTTTCAGGGAAGGAGGGTGAGGGAAGGTCAGCGAGAGAGCTTCCCACTTCTGACACTTCCTCAAACTCCTTCAGTTAAAAATATTCAATACATCAAGGTGCCAAGTTCTGGAGTAGCATGCTCTGAACACTGTCAATATCAGGCTCGCTACTTATTTTCAAATGAAATAAGCTTTAGCAAAAATTAACTGAAATAATAAGAGTTTTTCCTGAACATAATATAAAATATCCTTATTTAATACCTCTTTCAAGATTCTTTTGACATGCAGCACAGTGTCTATTCTGGAAATCATAATGTCTGAAACATGAATGTTCTTTCATGTAAAAGACAAATTATGACAGTCCTGCCATGGAAGGTCCAATAGGCTGGGATTGAATCTTTTCCCTAAGTGACAACATCTGGGGGGAAATCTCAAAGGAACAAGATTTCCTAGTTACATGAACTGAATTTGATTACCTTCTAGCAGTATTGATGAAAAGCAGTTGAGGGTTTGTCAGCTTGATTTTCACTATGAAATAAGCAACCTCATATGGAAAAACAAGTTTCTGAAAAAGGCTTACTAAAAATTCTAAAATGCTCATTTTTTCTTTTAAAGATTTTATTGGGGAATTGGGGGAGGGCAACAGCGTTGGGGAATCAGGGTGGGGGAACAGACAAGTCGCTGTCTTTTTGTTCTTCAGTCTAGTTGTGGAGGATGTTGCTTCACTGGCCCATGTTGGTGTTATCATTGCGCTCTTCCCGGGTGAGGCAGATCCGTCACCGGTCTCTGGACAGCCGCTCATGGCGGCTCTTGGCAGCTCACAAAAGCTCACCCCAGCTGCCGGCCAGCCCCACTGCAGCCTACGCTGTTGCCGGTGACTCATGGCAGCCCAGCTCCAGGTCAAGCTGTTGTTCACCATCTTAGCTGTAGAGGGCACAACATCACTGGCCCTCATGTGGGATCTGAACCAGGGCTCCGCTGCTCAGAGCTGGCAGTCCCCAGCCAACTTCTAACCAACGCGCCACTCGGCCGGCCCTAAAATGCTCATTTTAAAGAGCATTTTCATTACTTTTGTGATTCATCCATGTTACCCCCAGAGACTCTGACATCCTGCTAAGAGATAATCATCTTCCAGAATAAAAAGAAAAGTAACAGATCGCATGAAAACCAGGAATGCATGGAGATAAATAATGGGCAAGCCTTTCATAATTTTTAATGTCCTTCATAATGTCCCTTACCCTGTTCTGACTTTGGAGTCCTTCAGAAATTTTCAAAAATAGACTATCAATGTGATGCCTAACTTTCTGTCATCTGAGATATAGAATCTGAATAGTTCAGAAAGAGAAAAATTCACAGACCACACTAAAAGCTTCACGTTAGTCAATAACTCCAGGCTTTTCCTAAAAAAAAAAAAAGGTTTCCTGAGAGCCTAACAAGCGGCAAGGTAGGCTGATTTGAGTTTTGATTTATCTCCCTTCTTCAATCTCTCCTGAGAGTTTGTAGAACAGGAAAATGCAGGCGGTCTGCAGTCAAGAGCCAACCGTAATTTCCACATCCTCTTCTGCCTCTTGAGAGAATACTTTAAGGAACACTTGATACTGCATATTAAGAACATCAGATATTGCAATTTCCTCTGGAAAAAAAAAATGAACGTGGGTGCATATTACAGTCAATTTCATTCTTCAAGAGTTAGTTCCATGATAATGAAAAAAATATGACCTGGGAATGGAAGAGAAAGACAGCTAGGTAACAACATGCTTTAAATTGAAAAAGGGATCGGGCCTATAATTGGGCTTATGTGAAACAACATAGGTAGGTTGGAATTAAATTCTAAAACGTCTGAGATACTGAAGAATGTCTTCACCTGCATAAATTTGGAGAACCTCTAAAATAAACAACCATAGAAGTAAGAGCTAATTAGAAACTTATTTTTAATGCTGTAAATAAAATCAGGGATGGAGCTTTAGAAAATAGGGACATAAGAGCTTTCCTTTCTATTTTGCAATGCAGGGAGTTGAGAATGAAAAGCCTCCATTTGGGAATGAAGACAGGAAGAGCTACCCTACTTCCAATGCTCTGCCTCACCTGCCTCTGGCAGCTGCCATTGAACCCAAACAGCCAACAACAGCTCTAGTCAGCTCTCAGGTCGGTCAACCAACACCACCCAGCATTTACATGGAGACTGGGTTTGGGGGAATAATGGTGCTGTAGTGGGTTAAGTGGTGGCCCCTCCAAAAGATATGTCCATCCACCCAGAACCTGTGAATATAACCTTATTAGAAAATAAGGGTCGAGCCGGCTGGGTGGCTCAGTTGGTTAGAACATGAGTTCTGAGTAGCAGGGTTGCTGGTTCAATTCTCATATAGGCCAGTGAGCTGTGCCCAAGCTGAGCTGCCACTGAACTGCCAACGGGTGGCCAGATGGCTCAGCTGGTGAGAGCATCTGCTCTTAACAACAAGGTTGCTGGTTCGACTCCCACATGGGATAGTAGGCTGCACACCCCCTGCCCCTCCTGCAACTAGATTGAAAGAAACAACTGGACTTGGAGCTGAGCTTGCATCCTCCACAACTAAGATTGAAGGACAACAACTTGACGTGGAGCTGATGGGTCCTGGAAAAGCACAAAGTTCCCGTTCCCTGATTCCCCAACACTGTTCCCCTCCTCAATTCCCCAATAAAATCTTTAAAAAAAAAAAAAAAAGAAAGAAAAAGAAAATACGGATCTTTGCAGATGTAATTAAATTAAAGATCTGGAGATAAGATCATCCTGGATTACCTAGGTAGGCCCTAAATCCAATGACAAATGTCCTTATAAGAGACAGAAGAGGAAAAGAGAGAGACACACGAAAGATAAGTCCACGTAAAGATGAAAGCAGAGATTGGAGTTATAGTCACAAACTGCATTGGAAAATATGGTAGTTAAATTCCTAGAAGTTCAGGTCTAAGTTCATATTTGGGAGGCTTGCCCTTTCAGCTTCACAAATTAAAGCCAACTATCTGGATGCTATGATATGTAGGGGAGGAAAAATGTCTTTTTTCTTGACCCTTCTAAATTCTCAACTGGGACCCCCATAACAAAAAAACAGATTAAAAAAACAAGAGAAAAAACATATAAATTTACTTAATGTAAGTTATATATGACATGGGAGCCTTCATAAGGAAATGAAGACCCACAGAAACAGTTGAACCTTGGTGCTTTTAGGCTAGAGTCTATGAAGAGTGGAGTACCCTCTTGCATGAGGGTTTTATAATCCGATTCAGGGGAAGGTAAGAAAGTCCTTCCTGCACATGTCATTTCTCAAATTTCTTCAGCTTGAAATACTCAATAGGCCGAGGTGCCATATTTTGGAGGTGGTGTGTCCTGGACCCCATCCGATTCTTAGGATGCTTGTTCTCCAGTCCAGGATTTTCCACTTGATTGGAAAACTCAAGCTAACTGTAATCTGGGGGATGAGTTTCTGCTCCTCAGAGGTATTTGAGGACCATTGTCCATGTGGACTCTAATTGATTATTTGTTTTGATCAGTTTACAACCCACAGGAGAACTTTCTCCCTGATCTCAATATCAAGAAAAGCTGTGTGCTCTTGAGCACTTGTTTTTGTTTTGTGTCATGGGTAGGACACTGTGAATCTTGTAATAGACCGAAGTTTTCAGCTGAACTTGCTCTAGGAAGGTTGGAATAAAATTTGGAGCCTGTCTCTAACATGTTTATAGGCCTCCAAGGCAGACGTTCTCTGTACTAACTCCACACATGGCTCCCTCTCACTTTCCTACCCTTATGTTCCCCCCAAAATTTCCACTTATTTCACCCTGTTATAACCCAATTTTTATAATTTGCTTTAGATCATTTTAGGAACAGAGTGGGAATGAGAAGGGAATGAGGGAAGGAAGGAAGGAAGGAAGGAAGGAAGGAAGGAAGGAAGGAAGGAAGGAAGGAAGGAAGGAAGGAAGACTGCCTTAAAATTCTTGACTGATTATATCACATTTATTTGTTTGTTCGGCTAAGTCACACCCAGAAGGTAAGCCCACCAAGGTGAAGGGTACAACTTATTCATTTTTAAACCCTCAGGCTTGTAGCTGTCAATAAAATGAGTAAGTTACTCTGGACAAAAATATTATTTTAACAATGTGACTGTGCTTAATGCTACTGAATTGTGCACTTGAAAATGGTTAAATGATAAATTTTATGTTATGTGTATTTTGCCACAATAAAAATATTAAAGCTATCCATTAAGATGAAAATATTCTGTAGCCCTACTACATCTTAAGCTTTTTAAAAGAAGGAACTGTCTTACCTATCTTTGTAGCATATCTTTCATTTCAACAGGGCCTAGGACAGTCATTAAAATGCACATATCTAGTGTTTGGTATATGTTTCTTGAATTAAATTCCCTGAAGATATCAGTACACTTTACACACAGGCAGTCTGCTTATGACTGTGATTTGGGATTCCCAAAGGCTCTGGGTGTGAGTATCCCCCATCACTTGTGGTAAATGAAATTCGTACTATTCCTTTGGGTTATGCCCATATTAAAAGGCAGATATCTTGTCCTAAAAGAGGAAATTTTTTTAATGCATAATTTTTTAAGCTATCTAGAGTGTGGCTCTGGGGAAGGGAGTCACAAAACAGGAGAGTTTGAATTGAAGATGAAATTAAGGGAGAAATGGAAATAGTATTTCAAACAGGGAATATTCTAGAATTTAGCAAGCCTAGGAGGTCTGGTGGGGAGAATCTGTTCCTTGGAGTGGACAGTAGTGAGCTCCTAGAAGGCATGGTAGAGGCACTCGCTATATGACCCTGGGGGGCAAGGGACACTCCAACAAATGGGACAGGGAATGCCAAAATTCCAGGACATGTTTATCATGAATATGAAGACAGAGATGCTTCTACACAAAGTAGCCTAGGATCACACAGAATACTAGACCAGAGGGTTCAGAGCTGGCAGGAATCAGGTACCATTTACTCCCACACCCTTCTCTTATAACTGTAAAAACACAGAGGGGCGGTCAGTTGGGGGCATAACCAAGAGAAAATCCAAACCGCCAAGTCAGTGCCACTTCCACTGTAGCTTCTTCCTAACTTTTTATATTGAGTAGGGGATTTTTATTTCCTAATTGGTGCCTGATTATTTGATTCTAGCAGCTGGAACACCAATGATTTCTGAGAGTAATTGAGTTCTTCATGCAAACCAAATTGTAAAAGTTCATGATGCTGGTGGATAATTCAAACTGCAAAGTGCAGCAGGTGAAAATCCTACACGGACTCAGGGATACCATGTGCTAATCTTTCCCTGATGAAGGTGGATGATTTATTTACATCTTAGAAAATACTTGGCAGTCCTGGCAGCCATTTTGCCAAGAAAAATCTTCTTCCAACACTATTTCCACCTGGGCATTCATCATTCCAACCCCGCAGGCTAAAAATATAAAGACCTCCTGGGAAGGAGGCGCGGGAAAAGGGGGCAGCACATGCCTTGCTGTGCATGCTGCCATCTTATTAGTGCAACTCTGCCTGTAGCATTCAAAGTCGGTTTAAGCCACTTTGCCAAACAGCTCCCTTTCCCAGTTACAATACCCATCTTCCTTCTCACTGATCCTTGTCTGTTTTCTCCTTTTCTGCCTCCTGAAAGTACTCTATGCTTTTTATAACTATCCTGTTTGTTTTCACTAGGCAAGGTTACCTCTTTCCTTCATTTTCTTCCCCTTTTCCATGTTTGAGAAACACCTTAAATGTTTAACAATGAATCACGTATACCCAGAGTGCCTGATTCACCATATTTACAGAATCTAAAATACAAATCCAAGATAATTCAGACACACTGTTGCCTTGGTGAGTGTTTCCGCTCTAAATTCCTCCAAAGAGCTGAGGTGGCAGGTAGATAATAGAGTTCAGCTCACATGGAAATGACAATTACTACAAATACTTTAAGTTATATATGTTTATATAGCACTTACTATGGTCCAGGAAATGCTTTCAATGCTTTTCCATTACTAATTTATTTAATCCTAACAACCCTACAAGGTAGATAGTATTATTATTCACATTTTTTGGAAGATGAAACCGTTGCATAGAGATGTTAAGTAACTCACCGATGAACTTGGCTATAACTGGCAGAGCTTGATATAGACCTAGGCATTTGGGCTCCTAAGTCTGGTGTTAACCCCTGTCCTATGCTATCCCCACACCTACAGGCAGGGTGAAAATGATGACTTTTCTTGCCCAATTATACCAGCTCTAACCACATTTGTAACATTAGACTCTATTGCCTTGTGGGTTTAGAGATAGAAATTAGAGTTTGCAGGTGAGCTGTGCTCTGTGCAGGTTAAATGACTGGTACTAGGCCCATCCCAAGGTGTGATGGTGGTGCTTTTCTCCTTCTTTCCAAAGCCCAGACATCCCCTCTCTTTTCTTTGCTCATGGGACTCTTAGTGGCTATTTTCAGCACCATTCCCATGAGGCTCTGAGTTTGAGAGAAGAGCGATAATGTTGATTGCTTAATATATACTAGAAACTGGTCTAAGATCTTTGTGTATTATCACATTTAATTCTCAAAATAATCCTATGAGGCAGGTATTTTTAATCCCCACTGTGCAGATAGGAAAACAGAGGCACACAAATATCACGTGAGACGCCCAAGATCTTACTGCCTCGAACAGAAGAACTGAAGGCAGGGCAACTGGTCTACTCCTGGGAGTTACGCAGCCCCCTCCCACACCAGACCTGTCACACAGCATCTGCCACTGTGTCCCAGGGATGAAGAATAATGCATTACCTTCTCCCCCAGAGTCTTTTCATGAGTCCCTCTGATTGCCTGCTGCAAAGCATCCACTAACTACATATGGGGAGATGATGTGAGGGGAGTCTGGACAATGGCTATAGATATGATGTGTGAAATGCACTTCATTCCTCCTTTGTGTCATTTATGTCACTCAGCATGTCTTGAAGCGCTGTGATAAAAAGATCCAGGAAATAGTTTCCTCAGAGGTCATACAAAATCCAACTAGAAAGTACATGATGTTCTCTCTCTCTATCTCCCTCACTCTTTCTCTCTCTCTAGTCTTTTTCTGATTTGTGACTATATTTTCCTTTCCTTAATAAAGCCAAATGCTCAAAATACATTTTCTTCTTTAAAGGGATGTTAACCACAATAGTCATTAAAGAAAGTACTATCTCAGTCTGTCCCTATTTAGGCAATACAATTTATAGATTTATTAGAGATGATCTCAGTTATGTATTACACAGCCAACCCAATTAACCTAACATTGAATTTGGCAGGAGAAATGGGCCTTCTATGAGCTGGAGAGAGAGAGTTTAGAAAGAGCTTCGAGGAAGGTTAGCAAGAGTCGCAGTCTCTGACTGCTAGCCAGCATATCTTGATATGGCTCACCAAGAAAATAAAGGTATCAGGCTGGTTTCACATCTGTTTCTATTTTATTTTTAGGCAAAATACCTAAATTGTACTCATTCCTTAATAGAGAAAGAGAAAAACCTTATTACCATTGAAACTTTCCTCACTAAAATAGTACATTAAAACAAGAGTAGAAAATGGAGCAAGGTTGTGATAGTAAGTGCAGGGATTGCTCCCCATGTGGTTAGTAATCATCAACAAAGGTCATATTCAGGCACCACCTCCTGCTCTAAATTTCGACTTCTTTGCCCATCTATCTGTGTCTATTTCTTCTTATAAACCAGTTTTTAGGCTCCTTGGGTTCACTGTTTACAGCTATAAGAAACATTCACTATCTGTCCATGCAGAAGGCTTTCTATGAGGCTGCTTCTTGGGTGGGTGGACATGGGTGCACTACATTCCCAGCATCCCTTGCAGTCTGGTGTGACCACCTGATGCACTCTAGCCAATGGAATATGAGTAGAGAGGAGGAGTGCCACTTTCACGGAGGGTGACCAGTTGTCCCAGTTTGCCTGGGACTGAGGGTTTTCCTTGAATATGCAATTTTCTGTTTTAAAATCAGTGTAGTTCAGGGAAAATAGAGTCAAATTGGTTACCTTCCTTCCTGGTTCAGTCCATAAAACCTCCTGCACACCTAGTCCATGTTGTTTCCTCTTTCAGCTTTCTAGATAAAGAGATATCACAAACAAGCAAGCTTAGAAACTGTGTTTTGAAGATGGCAGAGCAAAATGTCAGCCTGAATAACCACAAGGAGAAGAAGCTGCCTTACTGTCATCCCATTGATCTGGAACATTTACCATGGACCTTAGTGAAAAAGATACTTCTCTTGTGTTTACTCGTTACTTATTGTGTCTCTTTTCATAGCATTTTAGCCTATCGTGACTAATACAGAGGTACTCTACAAACTGAGTTAAAACAGATAGAGACTTTACAAACTACTATAACACTAAGGCAAGCATCCCTAAAAGACACATATTAACTTTCTGGGCAAGTATTTGCAAGGAGAATGGAATTTCAGGAGAGATGAGAGGAAAAGAAAGAAGATGAAGAAGCTGATCCTCATATAAATTCAGCTCACGTCCAGCATGAGAAATGTCCAGGTCTTCTCTCAGAAATTAACATTATTATTATTATTATGAAATGCATCACACTCTGCAATGCTGCAGGGTGCTCTACGGGCCAGAGCAGGGGACTGAAGTCAGACTATGTGCATTCACACCGGCTGCACCGGAGAGCAGCTGTGTGACGGTGGTGAGTTAGTAACCTCGCTGGACCCTGGACTCCTCATCTGAGATATGAAGAGGAATTTTTCAATCCTCTGATAGAGCATCGTCTACTATGGGCCAGGCCTGTGCCAGGCACTGCAAAAAAGATAAGATATAGTAACATCTCTAAAATAGACAACAGGCTAGAAATGTCTGAAAACTGGAGTATCACCTGGAACTAAAGCCAGGGGGAAGGATAGGGGCCACAATGGCCGGGTGGGGGCGAGGGGAAGGCTAAGTCCTCTCTTCACTTTGGTAAGTGAGACCACGGGAGTGCACGACTTCACCAGCGTGCTCAGTCTGTACACTGAAGGGCTGGGGAGCCGAATCCAAGGAGTTCTTTCAGCAGCAGGAAGTGAGAGCCCTTTGGTCAGCCATCAGTCAAATATTCAGAACCTACGCTGCACTAGGACTTGTGCTATCCTCTGGAGTTCAAGGTAAGGAAGACACGGCCCCTAGTTCTTCAGTCTCCAGTGGGGCAGCAGGTAAGTGTGTGACAAACTAAGCAATGGCGTCATGGCAGAGTGGGGCACAGAGGAGGGGCTTCTCATGGATAATGACACGGCTCAGGGAAGGCTTCCCAAGGGGCTAACGCTGAGCTGCCATGAAGCATAAGCATGTGTGTTGGCCAGGTGGATGGGAGAAAGGGGATCCTGGAAACATGATGACATGGCTGGAGGGGGAGTGAGAGAGAGGAAGGTACAAGAGACAGTGCTGCGGGTGAGACGGCAGGGGCCAGAGCAAGAAAAACTCTTTTATGGGGAGCAGTGGGGGGTGGGGGTTAGGGAAGTCCATGTTCAGTTTATGCCTCTATCCTTAAAGTTATAAAAAGCCATTAAAGGCATTCCAGCAGAGATCTGGCCTGAAGAAACACTCGCAGCAGTGAGGAGCCGGGGTTAGAAAGGGTGGAGGAAGACCATTTCGAGGGCTCCGTGACCAGCCAGGTGAAAAATGACAAAGGCCTGAACTTGGACAGTGACAGGGGACAAGAGAGGATTACAGATGTGAAGGCAGAATTCACAGCAGCCAAGGACTGTTTGTATTTGGGTGGTGTGCTAAATGCAACCTCGGAGGCAAGAGGCTCAGGTTATCCAGGGAGGCAGAAGGTAAATAGCAAAGCGCAGACATCAAAGGGCAGAGTTAGACTGAAAAGTGAGTGGAAATGGTCTCTGTCTAAAGCTGTGAAGCCATAAAGGGAGATTCAGGAATATCCTTCAGTCAGGGCCACCTCAGAGAGGATGGCTGCCTCTCCTGAAATCTATGGGGGTTGAAAATCCTCAGAGGAAGGAAAGGTTTCGTAGGTCAATCACTAACTAAAAGCTTGGCTGCTTTTAGCTTTTGGGGAAAAAATGATAAAATGGCCCTGATTCACCCAGACACACAGACCCCATTCTAGTTAATAGCCACATTCTTGTTAAGTTGTGATTTTATTAAGTAATTTAAAAGTACTTTATTTAATTTGGAGTCTTTTAGCCTTCTGAGTCTAATGCCATTGAAACTGTGCTGTTTCTTGTTAAAATTTCATAGCATCTCTGCCTGTTTATACTTGGAGATTAAAATCAAAACCTGGGAAGAAGGGAAAAGAATTCATTTAACTAAAAATGAAAAATAAAGAAAGAAAAAAAAGATTTGCTGTGTCTTAAGAGCTTGCCTTCCCTGATGGTTGAGCTGCCACCTTTTCATTTTCTTAAGGTCCAAAAAATTATGAAAAGCATCCTATAGTAGAAATTTGTGAAAGAAAGAAATTGAATTAGAGAATTCAACCTATCATTTGTGGTTCTTCCAAACCCAGAGGATTGTTTCTCTAAGAAGCCTATCCTGGGGACACCTCTCTCCTACAGAAATGTATTTTCTGGAAATTCAGAGAAAATCTTGAAGAGTCCAGTTCCTACTTAGCAGGACAGAAAGCTGAGCCTACTTCTAGCAAGCAGGCCACAGGCCAATGAACAGCCAATGTCTACGTGAAGGAGTCCAGGCTAGCACGGCCCTTCCCAGAACCACATGGCAAACCTCAGCAGCAGAGACCTAGGGGTTAGGGTGGGGTGTGGACATAGGAAGGAGGGAAGTTGGGGAGGGGAATTGCACCAAGGAGAGCATAGGCTCTGCAGTCAGGCAGAACTTGCTTTGAGGTCTGCTTCTGCGACTTGCTAACCTTTCAGCTGAGCCATATTACCCAACAGCGCTAAGCTTTCATGGAACTACTACTCTTCATCTAGTCAAAATAGACCTAATACCTTCTCATTGGGAAAATGCCTGATCCTATTCTCCTACAGGCCTACCCAGACTCACGTGCTGCTGTCTTTCAGGTTAGAAACAACTTGGTTTAGTTATAACTACCATTTCATAAATTACATTTATGTAACAAATTCTACCAAAGAGAAGATTTTTATCTTCCAACAGGTATGAGGCCCTTGGGAATTTGAATCCTAGTCAATATACTTTTTGTTCTCATATCAAACATTGTTCAATACATTAGAAAATCTACTGGTGTATCCTGTTTAAAATAAGGAGATAAAGGAATGGTTCTAATTACAGGGAGACGCTGAAAGGATTACATTTTGGAAACTATAT
>NW_017732189.1:645120-654267 GCF_001890085.2 Hipposideros armiger | reverse complement strand
GGTGCCCAAGGGCAGTGTCTCTTGATATTCCACACTCCTTGTCTCCATGGGCACAGGCAGTTTACAATGTAAAAGTGGAAATTTCAGCTTGTTGTATATCTGTGTAGGTCTGAACAATAGATGTAACAAATTCTGAACTTCGAATAGTTGCTTATTAACAACTAGTAATTAGTCCTGCGACAAGAAAGCCCAATTGCCAGACCAGTATATGAGATGGACAGCAAATAGCCCAGATAAGGGCCAGGAAAAAGCCTTAAAAGGCTTGCTGACTTAAAGTCTAATGAAACATGAAAAGTAATCTTTATTGTGCAATCATCCTATAATTTCTCTGCCCATGTTCCACTGGAATATCCAAAAGCATCTGTCTGAACTAGCAAACTCTTGCTGCTATTCCTGATGACAAATTGGGATTTTCTAATTAAGTGAAAATAGAGTATAAGATAAGACACTAGCTGTATGTGGAAATCCCAGCTCAGACAATCTCTCACTGAGCTGAACAGAGAAAACTTAGATGAAAGTCAACATATATCATCCATCGAAACTATTATTATTAATTTTAAATCTCAAAGACACTTGGGACAATTTGTTAACATGCCTACAATTGATAGTCCTGTGTGTACCAGCCACCCATTCGGTGGCCGAGGGAAGCGGACCTGCAGCCTGGCTTTTGCTCAGCTTTACGCCTTTCTCATTCTCATTCTAGTTCCACACTGGCCTTCTTTTAGGGCCTCGAATACATCAAGCTTATTCCTTCCCCAGGATTCATGTGTAGGCTGATGCCACCTCCAGAAACGCTGTTCCCTGAAGTCCTCAGATATTATTAATGTTCAAGTCTCAGGCTAAACAAGACCTTTTTGACCTCTAAGTGATCTTCAATGAGCCCGAATAATCAGTTCTCGACCTTGACTGTACATTGGAATCACCTTGGTATTTTTTTTAAACGATTGATGCCTGCATCCCATCCTCAGAGATTCTGATTTAATTTGCCTGGGAGTGTAGCCTCGCTTGGCATTTGAGATTTTTTTAAAAAGCCCCCAGGTGATTCTAATTTGCATGAAAGATTGAGAACCACTGGCCTAGATCTTATTACCATGTTTATTTTTTTTACAGTGCTTTTGCAGCTATAATAGTGACTTATGTGCTTGCTTATTTATTTATTTGCTGTCTAACACAGAGGCAGGATCTATGTCTATTTTATTCATCTCCAAAGGTATTTGATGAATGAATACATAATAGGAAAACTATTTCATATTCTGTATGAATAAATCACAATAGCTTAAACCCATGCTTCTTAAACTTTAATATTGGTATGAATCACCTGGGGCCTTATTAAAATGTGAATTCAGAGTCTTCCCTCAGAGAGGGCTGTGATTCTACACCTCTAACAAGCTCCCATACCTTGAATGGCAAGGGCCCACTGCTGTATTTGCCTGAACGTCCCTAAAAATAAGAATCACCTGCAGCCTCTAAAACCAGATTGCTTGTTGTTGATTCAGACCAACTGAATCAAAATTTCCATGGGAGAAGGATGGTAACCTGCATGTATAATAAGTATCCCAACTGATTATTATCAGGGGGATTTGGTAAACCAAGGAGTTACTCAGACACTATTACTTGCCATGTCTGCATTCAAAAGTAATGAGGGAATCCCTAAGTAAGCACCTATCAGACTGACCCTCCCACATGTAACTATAACTCTGGGTGAAATGGAATGAATAATTACCTGAAGATTCTGGAAAATAACAAAAGCAAGTATTGTATATTCTAGAAGGGACTTAATGCTTCAAAGAAGGGACTGAAAAGTGGGTTACCTTTCATGGCATTTAGCCTCAGGCCAGTCAAGCTGAAGACTGCACCAAGCAGGGCAGCTAAAACTCCAAAAACAAAATGAAACAAAGTGAGTCTTGAGGGCAGAGCTCAGGACAACCATAGCCACTAAGATGTGAGGGGAGGGAATGATAGAAAGTACAGACTCACAGGGAAAGAAATTTCTGTGTACAAACTTTTGTCCTAATCTCCGGTTAAGCCCTGAACCAGGCATGGGTAGGGCAGTCTGCTAGCAAACCAGCTAAGGATAAAAAGACTGAATGGAGATTGGCTCCGCTGCCAAGAGGCAGAGTTTGCACTGTAAGTCAAATCAACTTAAGTAGCAGCAAAAATAAAATTGTCAACATTCTTTAGAGGACTATAACAGAATCCAGTCTCCACAACATAACATTCACAATATCCGGGATAGAATCCAAAGTTACTCAGATGCAAAAGGATAAATATTGTGTGATTCCACTTATATGAGGTATCTAGAATAGGCAAATTCATAGAGACAGAAAATATAATAGAGGTTACCAGGGGCTGGGAGGAGGGGGAAAGAGGAGTTATTATGTAACAGGTACAGAGCTTCAGTTGGGATAACGAAAAACTTCTGGAAATTGATGGTGGTGATTGTTACACAACATTGTGAATATACTTACGCCACTGCAATGCACACTTAAAACTGGTTAAAATGGTAAATTATATTATGTATATTTTTCCACAATAAAACAAAATGAAAAAAAAACAATGTAACAGGAATGAGGAATGCCTTCAGTGGGCTCATCAGTAAAGTGAACATAACTAAGAAAAGAATCAGTGAGCTTGAAGGTGTCAATAGAAACTTCACAAATTGAAAAGCAAAAAGGAAAAGGGAATAATAAAACAAGGGACCAGAAAATCCAAGAACTTTGGGACAATTGCAAATGTGTAACATGCATGTAACGGGAATACCAGGAGGAGATAAAAGAGAGAAAAGAACAGAAGAAATTTTTAAAGTAATAATGGCTAAGAATTTTCCATTATTCTTATGGAACTAATGACGACATCAAAACATAAATCCAGGTAGCTCAGAGAACACCAAGCAGGAGAAATACGAAAAATCTACACCTAAAAACATCATATTAAAAGTGCAGAAAATGAAGCATAAAGAGAAAATTTTGAAAAAAGCTAGAGAATAAAAACACTTTACTTACAGAGGAACAAGAATAAGAATTATATCGGGCTTATCTTTAGAAGCCACACAAGCAAGAAGAGTGTAAAATGAAATATTAAAAGTAGTTAAAGAAAAGAAAAACCTAGAATTCTGTATTCAGTGAAATTATCCTTCAAAAGTAAAGAAACAAAGACTTTCTCAGACAAACAAACATTGAAGGAATTCATTTGCCAATAGACCTGCCAGTATGAAATGTTAAAAAAAAACAAAAGACGAATTTCTTCAGAGACAATGAAAATGACATAGGTCAGAAACTCTGATATATGCAAGGAAAGAAAGAGCATTAGAAAAGGAATAAATGAAGGTAAAATAAAATGTTATTTTTTATGTTTAATTGATTTAATAAATAATTTATTCAATAATAATAGAAAAATATATTGTTGATTATAGCTTATGGACAAGTGAAATGAATGACAGCAATATAATAAGGCATGGGAGGGAAGAATTGGGAATATTAGTTATAAGTTACCTGCACTGACTGTGAAATGGTATGGTATTATTTGAAAGTAAATTTAGTTTAGTTATAAATGTATATTCCAATCTCTAGAGCATCCAAAAAAAAAGTTTGCTTTTTTTTAAGAAGTATAATTTATATGCTAAGAAAGGAGAGAAAAAACAATATATAAAATATATTTTATTTTAAACCAAAGAAGGCAGAAAAGGCAAGGAAGACAAACAAACAAAAGACCACACACACACACACACACACACACACACACACACACACACACACAAAATCACTCCAAAAACAAAACAACAAACAAAACAAAACAGAACAAGGGCAGCAAATAGAAAGCAGATACAAATATGGCTGATATTAATCCAACTATATTCATATAAAAAATAACTTTAAATGTGAATGTGTAAAAACACCAATTAAAAGACAGATTGTTAGAGTGGATAGAAAGTAGACAAACAAGAAAACAAGGCTCAACTCTATGTTATCTAAAAGATAGTCACTTTAAATATAAGACACAGATAGATTAAAAATAAAGGGATAGAGAAACACATACGATGCTAACAATAATAAAAGATAAGTGGCTACATTAATTTCAGACAAAACAGATTTCAGAGCAAGGACAATTATTAGGGCTAAAGAGAAGGGGTCAATTCTCTAAGAAAACATAACAATCTTTAATATATACATGCCTAATAAGTGTCAAAACACATGAGACAGACACTGATAGAACTACAAAGAGAAATAAAAGAATTCAGTACTGTAGTTGGAGACTTCCACACCCCTCTATCAATAATTGAGAGATCCAACAGACAGAAAATCAGTAAAGATATGGTCAAACTGAACAGCACCTCAATTACTGGATCTACATGACCAGTATAGACTACTGCATCCAACAACAGCAGATTGCACACTCTTCTCAAGCTCACATGAAACCTTCACCCCGATAGAACACACTCTGGACCATAAAACACACCTTAATAAATTTAAAAGTATAGAAACAACACAAAGTATGATCTCAGACCACAGTGGAATTAAACTAGAAATCCATAACTGAAAGATATCAGGAAAATCCCCAAATATTTGGAGATTAAACAACATAATTCTAAATAACAAATGGGTCAAAGAAGTCTCAAGAGAAATTTTAAAATATTTTGAACTAATTGAAAATACAACTTAGTTATTGGGATGCAATGAAAGCAGTGCTTACAAGAAAATTTATAGTTTTGGATGCATACATTAGAATAAAGATCTAAAATCAATAATCTAAGCTTCCGCCTTAGGAAACTAGAGAAAAAAGAGCAATAAAAACCTAAAGCAAGCAGCGAAGAGAAATAATAAAATTAGAGCAGACCTCAATAAAATTACAAAGACACAGGATATGGAGTAGAGTGTGGGAATGGAGTCAGTGGAATTGTAATAGATAAGTATGACATCGGGGGTGGGAGGGCAGTGGATGGGCGGAGGGTGGTTGTTACTTGGTGAGGGGTGAAAAGGATAACTATTACATTGTTCTGTATACCTGAAACCAATAATAAAAAATATATAAAAAAATAAAATAAAATTACAAAGAGGAAAATGATAGAAAAAAATCAATGAAACCAAAAGTTGTTTCTTTATAAATATCAATAGAATTGATAAACCTCTAGCCAAGGCAACCATCTGAGGTACAGAAAATTTAAGTGGCTTGCCCAAAATGACTCAGCTAGGAGACGACTGATTCAGGATGTGAGCCCCGGCAGTCTGGCTCCAGTATCTACAACAGTAACCACCACACCTCATCGCAATTCCAAGAGTGGTGTTGGCTCTCCCCTCTATGATGGCCTCCTCCTCTCATGGTGTTGCTTCGGCTTCCCTCTCACCTTTTCAGAAAATGGTGGTTGGTTATGGCCCTCTTTCTTACTGCATCTGGATACAATGTCAAAACACTTTTTAACACAGAACTGCATCAACTGACAGAGTCAGCATTCAATTTGAAACTAATGTGTCATCCCTGACCAGGTCTCCAACAATGACTGAGCTCCTACTATTCACTGGGCACTTTTTTTCCAAGGTTATTTTGACTAGGATCTAGGAGGGATGGAAAGAGGGTAGAAGGGGGAGAGGGAGCGGGAAAGAGAGAAGGGGGGGGGAGAGAGAGAGAGAGAGGGAGGGAAGGGAACAGAAGGAGGGAAGGAAGGAAGGGAATGAGTGAGGAAGTGGAGAGGAAAGAAGTCTTTAGTCTTTCGGAGGCAAATACTGGGGGTGCCAAAAAAATGTACACATTTTAAGAGATGTTATCTGTGTATTACTTTTTGAAGTTGAATTGAATATACAGTAGCAATGTGTAGTATGACATTCGCTCAAAAGATGGCGTTAATCAAATGAGTGCTAGTGTCATTCATTGTATTACAATTTCAATACAATTTTTTCCTTTCTTAAAATGTGTATGCATTTTTTGGGCACCCTCTGTATTTTTTCCATTTGGTTTCCCAGAGGAACTATGGCCTCAGACGTCTCATGTGTAGTCGTACCCTGAAGATCTGCCTTTCGATCTCAAAGAAATATGAGAAAGAGGAGACTGGTCTTAGAAGCCTTGCTCTGTCTAGACAAGGAGCATGATACAGTCACTCTTTTTTGCACTGATATTGAACTCTGCAGTTTCACATCTATATTCAACAGCTAATAAATCTCTCTAGCATTCCCTGAACCTGCTCTAAGGTACTGCAGAAGAAAAGCTAGTCATTGGAACATTTACAGCTGACTGAGCCCAGCAAGTGAGTTACAGTTTGATTTACAAGTTAGATTCCACCTTATCATTAGTCCATAATGACTGCACCACCAATAGTCATGGAGCTGTGCCTATTTTTCTTCCATATCCAAGCGTTACACACAAGAAGAAGGAGAATCTGCCTTAAACACAAACACAAGTGCAAGAAACTGTACCGATAGATATTTATAAAAATTACAATTATAACAATAAATATTAGTTAAACAAGTAGAATAAAATATTTGGTTTGACACTGGGTTTCCTAGCACCGGATGTGCAGTAAAGTAGTGATTTGTAAGAGAATGCAAGGAAAATGTCAAGTCAGCTGTCTGCAAAGATTGAGATTTGAGGTGAGGTCACAGTGTGGCTTCTGGAGTGAGACTGACAGTTCCAGTGAGTTAAGGAAACAATGTCTAGGGAAGCTTCTGGAAACTTTTCCGTGAACCGAGCTATTTCTCAGGACTTTGGCTACTCCCTTACAAAGATGGTATGCAGATAGTGCACCCATTGAATTAGAAACTATTGCATCAATAGTTTCAAAATTCCCTGTTTACTCTCCTATTAGCATGCATGCATGCAGTGCACGATCATTGATGAAAACTCAACATTCCTGCTCAAACCTACAACTTTTTTTCCATTAATTGGAACACACTCAACAACAACAACAAAAAAACAGCAGAAAAGTGCTGTCCCGGAAAACAAGATTTTGGCCCTTTGAAAACCCAACGTTGGGTATCACGTCCTGAGACCAGCTGATGTTTCCGGGGGTCCCAAAAATGTCATATTTGGTTGACAATATTCTTAAGAGGCTTTCCTAAAGAAGTCAAAACAATTTTGGTCATTTAATGATGGAGTAAATAGATGGTGACCAGAGAGAAGTATTGCCAGTGGTCTCATTTATAACATCCTTGCCAACTTCGTGCTCTTTCTCAGATCAGAATTCCTCCAAGAATCAGTTATAAATTTTGCTGTGCCGTCTTGGTCAAGATACAAAAATGTATGCATCCAAATGTCTATACCTTATAATAAAACTATTACTCTTTGATAATATATAACACTACCATTTTTGAACACTTATTAGGTATATGGCACTCTGCTAAAAATTCCATAAGTAATAATCTCAATCTATACAACATCCTTATGTTCAGTACTATTATCCCTGTTTTGTAGATGTGCAAACTGAGGCTGAGAGAATTTAAATCATTTTCCCAAACTCATTTACAATGGAATAAATGGTAGAGATTGAATCCGATCCCAACTTTGCTGTATTTGAAAGCCTCTGCTCTCCCTCTTCTCTCTCTCTTTTTGTACTTTTTAAAAAAAACATCTTTATTAAGGTGTAATTTATGTTCAAAAACTGCACATATTTAATGTATACAATTTGATGGACTTGAACATATGCATACACTTGTGAAATCATAACCAAAATCAAGGTAATAAACATATCTTCACTTCCAAAATCTTCCTTCTGCACCCCCTTTAGTGTATATTGTGTGTGTGTGTGTGTGTGTGTAAACATTTAACTTGAGATAGACTCTCAACAACTTTTTTAGTGTACAGTACAGTGTTGTTAACTATAAGCACTGTGTTGACAGCAGATCTCTAGAACCTATTCATCTTGCATAACTGAAACTTTATACACATTTGCCTCACAGCTTGTTAGAATGGCTATCATTATAGATAGATAGATAGATAGATAGATAGATAGATAGATAGATAGATAGATAGATGATATAGATATAGATAGATATAGATATATAGATATATAGACATATAGATAGATAGATAGATAGATGATAGATAGATAGATAGATAGATGATAGATAGATAGATANTGTATCCACAACACCATAAAGTATGGCTTCTGCTTTACCTTTCTTGGAAAACATTTGGTCCATAACAATACCAAAGTTCATAAAAATAAAGATGATAACCTATCTGCTGGATTTGAATTGACTTATAACTACAGCATGAACTCTAAACTCAACTAAATGCATATGTCCTCACAATTATTTTTCCAATAGCCTGCCCCAAATGGATCAGATCACAAGAGTTGGTGTGGTTTGTATGATGCTATTAAATAAGCAGCTTAAAAATGAAACTAGTTATTTAGTTTCTTATCCATTAGCCTGAGTAATTGTTCACTGGTTTACATCCCACGAGACTCTCTTATACCAGATAAAACAAAAAGCTTCTTCCTTGGCCTACTGGTTTATATTTCATGAATAACTGCTTCACTTATATGTCCTTTTTTCCCTTGAAAAGTCATGTTTTTCAAAATTGTGCTCAGAAATCAGGCCAGTCTATAAATCAAGAGAAAAGTCCTTGCATACCCTGATATCCTTCAAGCTCCTGGAATAAACTGGCAATGAATGAAATAATTGAATCACCTCTCAGCATCCCATTCAAATGCCATGATTTAAAATATAGTTACATCAACCCACAAGCCATCACTAGGCTAAATAGGAAAACACTAGAAGTATTCCCATAATTGTCAGGAATGAGAAAGGTACCTGTATCATCACTGATATTTAACATTGTTCTGGAGGTTGAACAATTGAAAAATATAGATGATAGGTGATATATATATGGATAGATGAATGGATGGGTAGATATTAGGTTGGTGCAAAAGTAATTTTTTGGACCACGAATTTTAAATCATTATAACTAGGCTCAAGCACATCTTTATTAATCAAAATAGGAAGCATTAAAATCAACACATTTTTGCCAATGAGAAATAAGTTTGTTTATTCCTGTAGCATAAAAATCCATGCTTCAGGATTCGATGAATTCTTGGAAAGCATTTTTCTGCATCCTGCTGGTTGTGGAAGTGTTTTCCTTGCAAAAAGTTGTTGAGATGCTTGAAGTGGTAGTCAGTTGGCAAGAGATCAGTTGAATATGGTGGATGAGGCAAAACTT
>NW_017732189.1:641842-643375 GCF_001890085.2 Hipposideros armiger | reverse complement strand
AAATCTTAAAAAATAAAAAAGAAGAAGGAAAATTTCAAACAATCTCAAGGAACACAAAGGAAGACTTAGATAACTAAAAATTACGCCACGCTCTTGGCATCCACATACTTAAAGTGATTTCAACAAAAATACTGCTAAGATTCTTTTTAACTAGAAAAGATAATTCTAAGAAAAATTTACAAGCCAGAATATTCTGCAGAATTTCTAAAATGAAGAGTAATGTCCTGGTGGGGTGGGTGGGAGGACTAACTCTGCTGGGACAGAAAGATAAACATAATAGCACATTTTGATAAAAACTAAAATCAGAAAGAACATAGCTGATAAATCAATATGACTTGGAATTTTAAAACAAGATAGAGAAATATATAGTAAATCCCTTTCCTTTTGCTTACAAAAGAGAAAAAGCACACAAACAAAATTTAAAAAGATAAAAAAAAAATGACAATATAATGAGTGTGGGTATTTGGCAATTATAAGTACACACTGTGCACATTTTAATGCTAAACATTTTAATATCTTAATGAAATGGAGTGTTTCATGAAAAATATAAATCACCAATATTGCTTCAGGAAGTAGGACACTTGAACTGACCAATGGCAAAGAAAGAGAAAAGGCAGCCCAGGAATTATTCTTCAAAGATTTCATGTGGTGGTTATTTTATAGGCAACTTCTTTCAAACTTTCACAGAATCATTAATTCCCATACCATCTATGGAAGGCAAACAAAATGACGAAAACTTACCAGGAGCATATCATGAAACTACCGTATCCTAAATTCTAAAGCCTAGGATAGATGTAGACTTGTTTTGTAATGTGTGATTCTTCAGTTTTAAATGTAGGCATGAAAAAATCTTTAACTACTAGGAGAAAAAGTTCAAAAACATAGTCAAAGAACAATGACCTAGAATCAAGTAGTATTTATCCCAAGAAAGAATAAGTATTACTAAATGTATTAATACATCATATCAGCAAATGAAATAAGATAAAAATAGTTGGTTTGATTAATTTATTTTAAGCATTCTAAATTAAGTCTTTAGGAAGACACCAACGCCTATTTTCTGATTTTTGAAAGAATTCCTAATAAGTAGTAATAAAAGTGCTATCTTAATATCATAAAAATACATAAATAGGCATCATTTTAAATAATAGTAAAACACCAGAGGCATGGCATTAAAAAGCAGAAATAAGTCAAGGATACCCACTGTCATCATGTTTATTTTAACCAGTTCTGGAAGCTGTAGCCCACACAAATAAAGAGGGAAACAAATAAAAGGTACAATTATTAAACATAAGAATATGACATTATAATTGATTATAAACTAAATGAGTAAGCAATTATTACATCTGAGATCAACAAAAAACTATCTGAACTAATTAACCAGTTCAGTAAAACAGCTAAATTAAAAAAAAATAGCTTTCCTTTATAACAGTAAAAAGACATATTATATATGTATGGAAAAAAGATTTCTTTCAGAATAACTATATATAAAATACTGGAGATGTACCTTAATCATATATGTCCAGAACTTATATG
>NW_017732189.1:432348-633327 GCF_001890085.2 Hipposideros armiger | reverse complement strand
TAGATAGATAGATAGATAGATAGATAGATAGATAGATAGATAGATAAAGTGTTGGTGAAGATTTGGAACAATTGGAACCAACTGGACCAACAGCACATTGGACATTTGGAGTAGCTCTGCTGGGCCCCTGTCTCAGGTGTTCTGTCCCCCACCTTTGCATGCTGGCTCCTGATATCACTTCCCTATTCCTCACCACCCAAACTAAACATGCACTTCTCTCATTCCAGCCGTTCTTCATCACATCACCCTACTTTATGTTCTTTCGCACAATTCTCACTATCTAAAATCAACTTTGCTCATCTTTGTTTGTTTCTTCCCTGTCTCCTCCCACTAGAATGTCACCTCCACAAGAATGGGAATCTTGTCTTTCTGTCCTGTCAGGAGCAGTGCCTGGCACACAGCAGGAGCTAATAGATGTACCTGTAGAATGAGGGATGAATGAATCCTGGAGTCGTAAGGCACCTTCCTGGGACCCAAAGCAGGATCCTGATATTCTCAAAGTAACCGGGACTCTTGCAGCAGCCAGTTTTGAGCAACTTCTGCAAGTTGTCTCATGCTGATCTTTAAATTCCCATTTTCTTTTTATTGATATAGCTCTGAATCAATTTTATTTATAAGAGCTGAAATGCTCAGATCTTAAGTGTACCATTGAAACACTTTTGACTAATCCATGTCAAAACACAGAACATTTTCATCGCCCTAAAGAGCATTCCCAATCACCCTCTCACTCCAAACCAAAGCAACTGCTGATTTTTATCATCATGAGTTTCTTTTGCCTAGAACTTCATTTAAATGGAATCATACTGCATGCACTGTTTTGTGTCTGACCCTTTTACTCAACATAATATTTGCGGGATTTGCCCAGGTTGTTGCCTGTACCAGTGGTTTGTCTGTTTTCACTGCTGAGTGGTATTCCATGGCATGGATATACCACTGTTTGCTTATCCACTCTCCTGATGAAGGACTTCTGAGCTGTTCTCAAGTTTGGGTTATTACAAATAAAGGTACTAGGAACATTCTTGGAAAGGACTTTTAGTGAACATATGTGTTTACTTTTCTTGGATAAATACCAGTTCCATAGTGTAATGGTTAGCACTCTGGACTCTGGATAAATACCTAGGAGTGCAATTATTGGGTCATAGAATAGATATGTGTTTAACTTTTTACAAAATTGACAAATGATTTTTTAACGTAATTGCACCTTTTAAAATCCACTTTTAATTTCCTCAAAATGCACTGTGAAACTATTAAACAGCCAAATATCTAGAAGTCATCCATAAGTATATACATAAATAAACACGTGTAGTATAAAGTGCAATAAGCCAGAGAGCTCGGAGGGAGGCCCAGCCCCCAGGCCTCTGTCCAAGCCCTGTCTGTTTGTCCCTCTGGCACTCGGAGAAGCAGAGCCTGATGGTCCACACTGGCAGAGCAGATGGAACTCACTGTGCTCTGCCGGTCGTCTTGAGCTTTAATCTTTTTTACTACGTGCGTCCTTAATGAGTAGAAAACCAGAAGCCAGCATTTCAAGCAGGATGGCCTGGGTTCTGTTTTGTGTTGAGCTTCTTGGACCAAGCTCTTCAGCAGATAAAGAATGGCACATGCCTGAGGCTGTTTCAGGCTCTCAGAGAGACACAGGAGGTTGGCCCTCAGAGAAAAAAGAGCAACAACTCATGCATCATGCATATGCTTGAGCTTCCAGGAGGAAGGTCTAAGCTGAGGATGGGTTTTCCTACCCTTAATAACCACTTTTTTAGACAGAGAGCTGACGGCAGCGACATTTTGGGTATTCTTCAGGTACTTTTTTCCCACCAAGTCTGAAAGTTTTACCTGGTCAAGTCCCCAGAAGTAAGCCTAATGCTCCTAGATTGCTCCAGGTACCAGTGTTTAGTCAGGGAATACTCTAACATCTTTTTAAATCAACCTGGTAAGTCCTTTGGATAGCTTGAAGCATTCTGGGAAGTATTCACTTTTCTGTTTGGTGATGGGAAGGGTCCAAGCCCTGTGGGCTTCAATGACTAAGGCACAAGCCAATCCAGAGTGGAAAGCCAAGGGAGTGAGCACCAGTGTGATGAGCATCTCAGACGCCTTCAGACCCTTTGAGTCCAACAGCATCCAGGCCCTGCCAGGCCTCTATCAGCCCCCCGCAGCCCTAACTCAACCCCTAAAGTCATTCTGGGGAGAAGCTGAGTTTCTCAAGTGCCAGAGAAGGCCTCAGGGACCAGAGAAGGTAGTGACCCCTTACAATCTTCCTGATGCAGAAACCAGTCACCAGGGTGACCAATGGGCACTCCAGTCTTCTCATAGCATTCTCCAGCTCGGACCTGGGCTTTTCAGCCTTTTTGGAGCTGGAGAAGACCCCAAGGCTTCCTGAGTCTGAATCCACATTTCCAGGACTAGTATGTGTCCAAGACAATCCAAAAAGGGGCCGTGATTGCTGGGAAGTGGGCTTTCCTGCACAATTGTGGTTAAATCTCCTGTCAGTGAAGAATCTGTGGTGGAAACCACCTGGAAACTTCTGACTGACTGGGTCTCTAGCCTAAGGTGCCTAAGGTATCAATTCCTACAGCTCTGGCCAGGACTCACCTTGCTCTTTGAGGTCAGACATAAGGAAATGATTGTACATTCTGCTATTCACATCTAGGCCCAAGTACTCAGTTGGGTTGCTAAGCTGTTTTTATCCCACCCTGGACTTTTTGTAACAAGGTTCACCTTAAAAACAGGACAGAATCTTCTTCCTAAGGTTGCCTTTAGGAAGACTCTGCAAACAGGATAAATGTTTATTTTCTTGGTAAGGCATTTACTCCATCCTCTGAGCACCCAAACTTAATGAGTCAGAAAAGCACGCAGGTGCAGTTCTAGTTTGATATAAGTAGTTATCACATGCTATTTAGAGAGTGTGTGGAAGGATTTCTTGGCTCCTATTGAATCCTGGAATTCTGTTTCCAACAGGCTTTCAGCAGCCGTGGCTCTGAGTCATCTGCCTGGTGACCAAAAGCTGGGATCCAACACCATGTGCCTCCCAGATAATGAGGTCAAATGTGCCAGACCCGCCAGGAGCCTGATAACTGGCTTATTAACATCCCTAAGTGATAGCACTTTTGATTAAACCTCATATCTCTGCCTGTTCTCCTCTCATCCCTTCTAAAATTAGAGCTGGTATTTTGATAACAATGCCCTTGCTTGAACTTCAGGATGGTTCAAGGATAGTGGAAACTCGTGATGTCCCTAAACTATTACCTCCAAGGACAGGGGTTTTCTGGGTCACAAAGCCTTAGATTTTAGTTCAACCCTTGCTGATCTTTTTTCCCTATGGAGTACACTTAGATTTTTATTTTATTTTATTTTATTTTATTTTATTTTAAGCCAACAAGGTATAAAAGAAAACATGAGATTTAGATTCAAGACTCTTTTGCTTTAATAGCTTCTGCCCTAAACTAGATAAGTAAACAAACAGAAGTCACTTTATACCAATGTGCTTCAGTTTTTCATCTATAAAAAGGAAAGAGAGCTACTTCGTAGAACTAGCATAAGGATAACAGGACAATAGGCAGAAATCCTTTTGTGAGTCATAAAAGCACTGGGAGGTATTATTAGTTGATTCATCAGTTATTGATATTCCTAGGTTTTCTATTTTGTGGCAACACTGCTTGTTTGAAAAAACTGTAATCGCCAAATTCAATTTGTCCCATGTTAATTTTAGCATTCAAGACAAAATATTATAAGACAATTTGGAACTAGGCTCTAAAGCAGCGGTTCTCAACCTGTGGGTCGCAACCCCTTTGGGGGTTGAACGACCCTTTCACAGGGGTCGCCTAAGACCATCAGAAAACAAAAAGATATTTACATTACGATTCATAACAGTAGCAAAATTACAGTTATAGAGTAGCAACGAGAATAATTTTGTGGTTGGGGGTCACCACAACATGAGGAACTGTATTAAGGGGTCACGGCATTAGGAAGGTTGAGAACCGCTGCTCTAAAGTAACACTGACTAGGAAACAAAGGTGTTCCAGAATGATAGACAGCTCTAGATCTCCCTGAAAATGAGGGGAAGAAGGGCAAAGGCCACACTGATGAAAAACAGGACAAGTTACACTGCACAGGAAGTGTCAGTAACAATACCGAGTGTCTTCAGTCACGAGGGAGAAAGATAAAGAGAAAGTCTAGGATTTCCTGCCATGGAATAGAGTGTTTAAGGCATCCAAGGGAATTAGGTTAAGGTAAATGTGCAAAGGAGAGCCTTCCAAAGAATACTAATATGATTCAAATGGAATGTTGCTGGCTTTTAGACAAGGATTTGAACACAGGTTACAGGAGAAGATAAGAAGGGGAGGATAGAAGTAAAGGATGAACTTGAACAAGGACTCATTAGACTAAGAAATAAAATGAGGATGAGGCAGAGGCTCTAGACTCAGGACATCCGTGTAAGGATCATGATCAGGTTGCAAAGCGTATGTGGGGGGCATGCAAGAGTGAGGGCTGGGAGGAGGGTAAGATGTGGAAATGTAAGATCTTAGAGAAAGGGGTATTCTGATTGATGGGAATGTGTGTATGGGTGTGGATGACAGAAATGGAGGAGCAGAGGTGACAATCCCTGAAGTAGAGGCGGTCAGAGCCTATAGGACCAGGTTTTTTACCATGTACCCACACTGTGAATGGAGTTTCCCAGGATAAAGGTGGGGTGTAAGGTTATTGTGCACACGGGAACTAGTTTTCCTATAAATTTGGAAGAATGCTCGAGCTTAGAAGATGAGAATGACAAGGAAGGGAAGGGAATAGTATAGCCCAATGACAGGGGCCCTTACATAAGAGAATAAGAATATTATTTGGAATGCCAACTCTCCTCTCACTTCTGATCTCTTCTTCTCATCCCATCCTCAGACTCAAGTCCAGAAATGGTGAAGATGAAGGATGACCAGCCTCCCCATGACCCTTAAAAAGAATCCAGGTTAATGATGCTTTCTACAGGTAGTCAGGCATCAGTACAGAAACAGGAAGTGTGTAGATGGAATTGCTCTGTGAAGAGGTGGAAGATGCACAGAAGTTTGAGGACAATTCGTATGGGTGCACAAGGAGCCGTGGAAAAGGCTGGATGGGGACAGCCATGGAAGGATGAAATGAGAGGCAGAACACAAAGACTGGGTGAACAGAGGGGCTTACAATTGGGGCTGTGTCTGAGAGACAAGGGTGAGAAGGCTGAGTCGAAGTAATTGGCTCCAAGATTCTGAGTGGAACTCTAGGCAGGCTGAAACCTCAGGCCTAAGGGCATCGGGATTATTAACAGAACATTGGAAAGTGTGCTGAGGTGTGGACTGGCCAAGGAGCCCTCTCACATGTAAGCCAAGAAGCAGGCTCTTTTGTATGTTCTCCAGGGCACCATGCATTAGGAGGTGGTATGACCTCTTTTGCCCACTTGAGTAGCACATCGTTACTGAACACCCACAGGGCAGTAACCTCCAGCCAGCACATGGGCCTGCCAGCACGATCGCTGAAGTGTAGTCACCTGAGGTCAGTTCTCAGTTATCAAAGACCTGACTAAACAGGATCCTGGCTGTTTTGACATCTAGGTCTTACATAATGATATCAACTGGTTCTCTTCTTGCTCTTTACCCCTGCTTTCTTCCTCCCTTCTTCCTACATGTGCAACATTATTGGTGATCTTGAAAAACTGGTGACAACCTAAATGTCCAACAATAAGAGAACAGTAAAATAAATTATAATATATGTGTGCTTTAGAATACCAAGAGGCAATCAATAAAATGGGGTGAACTTGTATTGACTATCATGGAAGGATCTCTAAGATTATTATTGGGTGATAAAAAAGGAATTGGCAGACTTAAAAAAAAGGAATTGACAGGATAATGACTAGTGTCAGATTGCATTTTTGGAAATAAAGTGAAGGAAAAGAGAAAGGGAGGGAGGGAGGGGAAAGAAGGAAGGGAAAATGATATATATATATGATTTTATATATATATATATATATATATATATATATATAGTGTTTATAAGCATGTGTGCTTGTGTATTTGTGAATAGAGAAAAATTTCACAAAGATATTGAACTGGTAACTGTAGTTGCTCCAGAGGTGAGCCTAAAGGTAGTGGGAAGGAAGAGAGGAAGAACTTTTATTACTTACACTATACATTTCTGTAATTCTGGAAGTTTTTACAACTGGTATTATGTATTACATTAGTAATTGAAGACATAAGCAATTCTATTAACGATCTACATAGGTCTGGTCTTTACAAGCTCTAGTGCACACTCAAGTTTTATTTTAACTTTGGATTTGGGCATGATAGAATCAAGCAGCGAATGTGTGTTTATTCATTGAAGATATATTGTTTGGAAGAACTTGGAGCAGGGATGATGAAAGCAATTTGCAGAATCACTCAGCAGAAACGGGAATGTTGTCAATGAGTTAGAAAATTCTTCTGAACAATTTGTGATGAAGGTTAGTGACTGGGCTGAAGCTGAGAAATTTGAACTGCCTTACCTTCACATGACATTTGCTTATTATCAGTCTTCTGATTATGAGTGAGAGTGAAATTATTAAAGTTTAAAATTACATAAACAGACAATTTTCTCATTCTTAAATGACAAATTTAAAAGTCACACACAAGTAATTGCAGGTTATAAGGAGTTGCATCTGAGATCTACACTACACTATATTTTGAAAAGTGGATTTAATTTAACCTAAAAATGCTTCAAGGTGAAGTTTTTTTATGAATTTTATATTTGATTTGGTTTCAAAATTTTCTACTCAAAGGCTGGGTGAGCAACCTTTCCACCCAATCACTTGAAAATCTGTTAGAGTTGACGCTAATGACTTCATCTTATATTAGCTTCCTGTCTAAATATATCTCTGAACAAATTACTGCAGACAACCTCAGTGTTAAAACAGCTTTCCATATAAACAGTCTCTTGAACAAGTGTGAATGAGCTGTACTTGAAAATCCATTTCTTGTCATTACCTTCCAAAGTCAAGGACACCCCACTAAGCCCCCTGGCCCAGATCTCAAGAGAGAAAAAGGGCACAGATTGGCAGTCGACAAGGTTTGTTCTCACAGCCAAATCTCTCACAGACTCTCGTCTGCCCATTCAGCCCAGGAAGTTGGTTCTATCTCCTCTGGGCAGCTGTCCCACCTCACCCACCAGGCCTGAATTCTTCTCCCAGCGACTCTGCAGGTTTCGTCTGTGAAATCAACTAGTACATTTTAAAAACTAGATCGAATGAAGAGCTATTCAGAAAGGACAGGTTCATCCATGCTTTGAGAAAGTGAAAGAGCTGATGTTCACACACGCAAAAATGATAGACACTTCAAATTGCAAGAGATTATGAAAATCTTTGAATTCAGTTCCTTCTTTTTAAAGCTGAAGAAACCAAGTCCCTGAGGGCTATGTGACTGGCAAAGACCAAATGGTTATTTTGTGGCCAATTTATTGCTAGGCAGAAACAGATTATCTTTACCCAGATATTTCTGGAACGTTTTGGTGATACTGAAAACATGAGCATATCAAAAATATAGTAAATTCATACTCTATACCTTATTAAGGGGCCAAACCAATAAATTGCAGTTTCTTGGTATCTGTTTTTTATACTAAGGCTTAAACATTAATTTATTCACTCAACAAATATTTATTAACCTTTACATGCCAGGCACTGTCCAGGTGCTGGGGAAAAGAGCCACTGAAGAGTTTTGAACAGAGAAATGAGATGATCTGACTTATGATTTTCAAGGCCCACACAAGTTGCTGTGTTGAAAATACACCATGAGGCTGAGGGGGGAGGCTGGCAAGGGTGGAAGCAGAAAAACCAGTTAGGAGGCTGTTGCAATAAAGATAAGCAGCGTGGTGGCTTGCACCAAGGTGGTAGTAAAATGAATGATGTTTTGGGAAGAGCCAGCAGGGTTTGCTGCTAACGCACTGGATATGAATTGAGAGAAGATGAGTCAGCAATAATTCCAAAATATTTGACTTCTGAAAATACAGCAAGAAAGGATGCAATTGTCGTTAACTGATAAGGGCAAAACCAGAAAGATAAGGATGGAGGAATAAAATTTGGATATAGTTTGGGACATATTGTTTGAAAATTCTAGAACACATTCAAGAGTGATGTGAATCAACAATCGGACCTAGGAATATGGAATTTAGAGGAAACACTGAGTTGGATATTTTCTCACTTCAATTTTGAAGTGAAGAGCTTAATTATAACTAGTTATCACCCATAAAGGCTACAATAAAGCTTTTCTTACTAGAGTGTAACTATTATATTTTATTGATTCAACTACTACTTACTTATTAGGAACCAGGCACTGTTATAGGTTCTGGGGTGTATAAAGATGACTGTGGTCATTGTTCTAGGTGCCTAGATCTAGAGGAGACAGGAAATAACAAGAAAAGCCTATACACTATAAATGCAGTAGGAGTTTGCTTAAGGTATTGATGAATACACAGAAGCAGACTTGATTAACTAAACCGAGGAAGGCCAGGAAGTGTGCAAGCAGTCTTTAGGATTAAGTCTGAGTTTTACAGACAGACAAGGGTGGGATGGGCATTCCAGGCAAAGAAAACATGCACAAATGCAAGAGGGCAGGGAAGGGCAGAGCTCATCCAGGGACCCGTGTTGCCTTATGGCCGAAGCCCAGGCCATGCAGGGAAAGGTGGCTGTTAATAGCTGGGATGAAGAGAAAATAGTGGGTGTGGTGTGTGGAGGGAATGCTGTGCTAGGTTGCTATGCTACCTCATAAAAGAAGAAAGAACAAACACAGGCAGGATGAGTAAAGACACACACATCCGTGACACAAGGGGCCCAGCTATGCTCTGCTGAGCTGCAATTAATCTCCTGGGGGCAGAGGAGATGGCTCTGCTGTCAGGGAGGGAGGGACAGGTGCCGGGAACTGAAATTGGCTTGAAAGGGTGCCCTTCAGTGGGTTCTCTACAGTTCCTGAGAACTGGACCAGCTGCTGTGGGGGCCAGGCAGCGAAAGAGCAGGCACTCCCCGGAAAGGGCTTTGCCTCCATTTGAGAGGAGGAAAAGCCAGCAGCGAGCTCTAATTCAAAGAGGGGCATATGCAGCTTTTCCAAAGGGGTCACTCCTTCCCAGGTGACTCTGGCAGGAAATGATGCTTCAACTCCGAGAAATTCATCTCATTTGGTAGAAATACATCAATGGATCACAAGACTGTACAGAGAACCCTGGTGCACGTATCCCTCAGGTCATATCATAGTGAAAGGCTACCTACCTACTCTCTTTCTATTTAAGACCAGCCTGAAAATGTACAATTCCTGTCCAGTCTTAACTTTTGAGAATCACAAAAGAAACACTTTTACTTAGGATGTTTCAGAAATATGGATTGTCTGCAAAAAGTTATCAAATTTGAGGGAAGTGTTAAGATTTAAACAAACACTACATAAAGGATCATCTGTTAAAACTATCCTCATTGTGATGTGGGGTGTGTGTGTGTGTGTGTGTGTGTGTGTTGGCACTGATGGAAAAAGGAAAAATCTAGGGTTATAAGAGAGGATATTCTCCTCTAGTCATGTTCCTCTAGGGTTATAAAAGAGGATATTCTCCTCTAGTCATATTCCTCAGAAACTATTTTTGATTGCTAGATCAAGGTATTTGTCCCTATCCATGAAGTAAGCTGTATGGTGTGGCCTCCATTGTATACAAGACTCCTAGGTGGATTACGCACTTATGAGTATGGCAGGCCTTGGAAAGGGTATACAGGATGATGACAATGTGGTGATGGCCCAGGAGAAACATCTTTCCAAGGGGGCTTTCTGCTACTGACTTTTAGGGTATTGAGGGTGAATCATGTAGCTTGTCATCACTCTTTCCTGTCTATTCGTTCCCACTGACTGTCCTCAAGAAAACAGCTAAACAACTTGTATCTTCTTGTATAAAGTTTCCAGAAATAACCAGCTGCAAATTTGATTTAGTTGTTTTACTATTTTGGAGGAGAATGTAAATAAACTAATCTACATGTACAAAGGCTGTATTTATTCTGAAACTTTGCACATATATATTTTTTACTATTCCACATATCATCTAGGCCATGGGTCAGCAAACTGCAGCTCGCGAGCCACATGCGGCTCTTTGGGTACGTTTCATCTCAAAAGTTTGCTGACCCCTGGAAGAGCCAATCCTGTCCCTCACAACAATTTAAAAATTATTTGAGAGCCATAAGTATATTTTTACATAATCACCACTATGTGAATAATATCCTTTAAAAATTTTATAAATGAAACTATGGTAGTTTTATTTTCATTTTCAGTTTTACTTCAGAGCCATGTGTATGTACCCAAAGAGCCACATGTGGCTCGCAAGCCAGTTTGCTGACCCCTGATGGCTCTTCCGTCTCAAAAGTTTGCTGACCCCTGGTCTAGGCTTTTCTTGTGCCTTATGATCCAGATGGCCAATATCTGGAATTCACAATTTATGGAAAGTCCAATGCCCTTGATAAGAGTGATCCGAATTTCTAAGGGTACTAGGTTATCGTGGTGGCTTCTTAGTCTGCCCACCTGCCTGCTTCGGCAAGACTGGTTTGTTTATGGAGTCGCTGACCTGCATGTGGAAAGCCTGGTCCAGACCACATGACACCAGCCATCAATTTCTGCCATATTTAGACAGTTGCCAAACAAATTACTCACCCAGGATGTGAAGGTGATTTTACTGACGGTTTAGCAGAGATGATAAGAAGTTTGTATCATAGCAATTCATACAACTTTAAAGCTAAAAAATCTTTACCTCTCTCCTTAAAAGTCCCTTGGCCTCTCCATTTTGCTGCTCATTTACCTTATCTCTTTTCTTTCTCTTCTGCATCCTCCTTCCCAGGACCTTAAAAAAATTAAAATTAAAAAAAAAATTTAGTAAGATGGAGAATTTAAAAAGTTCCGTCATATTATGCAGAATAATTCACTCTCTCCATTCCCTCCCTTTTCAGTTTTAACAACTGCAAATTACGTTGTTTATCCAAGACCCTAAGGAAGCTCTGACTCCCAGGAATGGGCCTGCCCTCCTTGGCCAACTGTCATAGACAAAGGCTAAGAGACTAGCAGTAGATATCTCTGCCTGCTAAGATTAGAGCTGACTGCTATGTTCTTTTCTGTGATTTTTTTTTTCAAATTTTCTGCCATGTTCTTTATGCTGATAAAAATAATCAAATGCTTTAAACATATTCTGGGAAAATAAATCTGATATCTTGTGGAAAACTGTTTCTTGGAGGATATATCTAAAGGGAATTTGAAGAAAGCTGAAGTTGATGCTAACTAAGAGTGAGGGTCAGCCAACTTTTCCTGTAAAGAGCAAGAAAGTAAATTCTTTAGGCTTTGGGGGTCCCATGGTCTCTGTCATAACCACTGGGTTCTGCCATTGTTCAGAAAGCAGCCACAAACAATACACAAATGGGTGAGCATGGCTGTGTTCCAATAAAGCTTTATTTATAAAAATATGTGGCAAACCAGATTTGGCCCATGAGCTGTAGGTTGCCAACCTCTGCTAAGAGGATGTGTCAAATGTTGATCAATGTTGATATGTGCTTGATGGAAACATGAGTGAACACACTCAAAAAGAGATGATGTAGTGAAACCATTGTGTGGCTCTCATAAAATTTAATTACTTCTCTTTTTAACACCTTTCAGAAAGTTTAGAAACAAAAAAAATCTCTTCAAAAACCTTAAGGAGGTTTAAAAAAATGTGAAAGGAAAGTGCTAGAGTCAAGGAAAAAGTAAGCTGAACTAGAGAAAAATAAATCTGGTAGAGAAAAACTTTCTGGTTAGGAGAGAGGCAGCATGGGGCCAAGACTACTGACCATGTCACCGGAACCCTGGGCACATGTCCAGCCTCTGGTAGGAACTTTTTGATGACCAAAGCAGAGAACCTCTCAGGAATTCAGTGTCGTTCTTGTAAATGATAGTGTTATACTAGATGCGTCTAATGTCCTTTCCTGCTCTAATATTCCATGAGAGATTAACTCAGAATCTTACGGAGAACTGGAAATGGACGTTGGAATATATTTTCTTCCTTTTTCCCTTAAGATTTAATAAACACACTGCCCATGGGCCACGTGGCTGCCCTACATCATCATATTTCACATCCCAATAACCAACAGTTTCCTTCTGTGGTCATTCAATTTAGCCGAGAGGTTGGGTATCATTATTGAGATCTTTTAATAAAGAACCGGGCCTCTCAGAAGTTATGACTTCTGACTTACATGGTTATACAAATAATAATGAGTGGTAGAGCTAAGAGTCAAATTCTAGTCCCACCATGTCAGGCTACAGCAGTTATTCCATTTTAGCATAGTTGCATACCTTTTTTTCTTTTTTTTTCCAGGAAAGGAAAAATTGGACATTGAAAGGCAAATGAGAACTTTGCACGAGTACACAAATGGGAGAATTCAACAGGAAGTTTTAAAGTCTATATTGGAAGTATACACTATTGAGGGAAACCTTTATCAGCAATATTAGTTTTAACATGAGTTAAAGGCATTTTTCTATGTAGGCCTAAAAGTAGAAACTAAGAGTCGGAGAGGACTGGCTGTTGAAAAAATGTGAAGAAGGACACAGAAATGAATAAAATTGTTACCTGAATGAATCAAAAAGGAGCACAGTCCTCCAGGGCAAGACCTGTACCCCCAAGTTTATTTCCTGTGTCTGGGTAGGCGTCGTCCCTGCATCGGAAGCTGTGTTTTACAAGGAAAGGGACAACACACCTGGGGTCAAACTGATTTTCTGAAAGAGTATCAAATTCTGCATCCTTTTCTGCCTTCTGACCTTTTGTTAGTCTCCTAATGATGACCAATAGATTATGTTAGATCTGACAGGGGCAGAGAAGGAGATAACAGGAGGTGCTGCCTGGCTCACACATGGAAGTTCGATATCATCTTTGAAGATGACAGACACAGCAGAGGCCAGTGACAACTTGTGCTCTACAGTTACTGACCTTGTCAGTGAAAGAACTGGTTGTATCTTAGCCTCGGGTTTTTGTTGGGGATCATTTTATAGTTTTTTAGGGTTTTTTTATTGTTTCACATTTATACATTTATACCACCTGTGTGTGCGTGTGTGTGTGTGTGTGTGTGTGTGTGTGTGTGCGCGCACTTTTCAGCCACAAAGGGTCCTTTTATCATCACTAATGAAAACAGGAGAGACCACTGCAGGATACGGACAGCACTATGCCCAGGAAACTGCATTCTTGTCTGGAGCCAGACAGTTCCTGTGGACAGAGAAGGCTTAACTGCTCTCAGCTGTTGATGTGTCTTTTGGAGCATCCGGACAAGGAAGTAACTAGTCAGAAGAAAAGCAAGTCACGGCAGGATGAACACAGTGAGTTCATGGGGTTGGAAGATGGGTGAAATAAGCAAAAGACAATTATCCTTCCCAGTCAGTAGGGTCATGAAAACCCTAGCCAATGTTTTCAACTTAAGACCTCCTGCCAATGGCTTTAGGGCAAGGTCGGTGTGTCAGTCAGTCCGGCTCACCCCCTTCGCTGTCTCACTTTGCTGTCCCAACATCTTTTTCAATGAGGAGTCTCACAAAGGTGACTTGCATTAAGATTTCAGGCCATTTTACCAGCTGAAATCCCCATTATGTCAACAGAAAAAATGATTGTCTGTTTTGAGGAATCAAGGCATTTTAGTGGAGCTTGCCTGCCTGTCAAGTTAGGATGAGCTTTTGAGACTGAAGATTAGCCTCTGTTTTAATATCTTGCATTTTAAGAATCTCAAATCACCATTGTACTTTAGTAACCCTTTCAAGATAGGAATCAAGCAGGTGAGAACATCTCTATTATGACTGGGCCAGTCAGAGGACACATTTGTATCAGATCACATTAAAGCTGTTCAACGAAAGCATTTAAAATTGGAATAGAATGAACAATTAGCCGAATATTGACCAGCCAGCCATGTTCAGGTGAGTATATGGCAACGGTGGAGACATTGGAAAGTCCTGGTTAGTTGTGTTCGGCAAATTGAAAAGGGAAAAGTGATTTATCTGGTAAAAAGGGTCATGACTCCCAGCAATGCTATTCAATAAGAAAAGGCATTTAAATGGTTTCTTGGAAGAAAGAGTGACTCTCTAGAGCTTTCCAGTCATTCGCTGCCTTTTCAATCCCACACCAGCTTCTCTCCTCACAGATCTTGATAAAGTGACACCCAGGGTAACGTGCCCACCCTCCCTTTCTCACTTTCTCTCTCTCTTTAAGAGTGCACCTGCAATATAAAGTCAGCTTATATCCTGTGACCCCCTCCACCGCCCTCAATACCTTCATTTCATTTTATTTCTCTGGGTCCATTTGGACAGCAAGGTTAAATCAGAGAGAGGAGTGAACCAAAATTTTCTGAGGAGAATTTCTTCCATGGCTTTGTTCTCCCTGGCAGCAGAAGAAAAAGGCGATATCAAATGCCATACAGTATAATCACATTTTAGGAGAGCGGTAGCTTCTAGTTTTAGTGATTATTTTGTGTTTACAAAAAACAATCATTTTAATGCAGACTTTGAAAGAAAGATGAGTTGGTTGCCCTTAAGTTGTGGTCAAATATTTGCAGGTTTATTCTGAAGAAATGTACTGAAATTCTGGTTCCTACAAAGGAAAAAACTAGAAGAAATAAGAACAAATATATTTTGACTCAACATTTAAAAAGAGTTAACCTTTACTGCCTTAAAAGTAGTAAACCTCCCAGCACTGAAAATGTTAAGCTAAAATGGCAATCTGGGTTGCATAAATTGGGGAAAGCTAAGATGAAGTAAGAAATACACCCAAAAGATTCAATGACTTAAAGAACATTTTGTTTTTTTAATTTTAGTTCCTCATGTAATAGCCTAGAGCAGGTATCCAGAGGCCCAGCCTAATGCCTAGTCTAGTATTCCAGAGTTGTCCCCACCCCAGTGTCCTGGAAAGTGGAAAGCGCATCGGGAAGAGCCACCCACAGGAAGTGGCCCACACCCACCGCCCCCATTGCATTGGCCATAACTAACTGCAAAATGGGGGAGCCTGAGAAATATATGTTCCGCCCGACTAGTCAGTCACAGGCTTCCTCAGCAGATACCAGGAGGTGTGTGTTTTGGGAAGGCAGCTGGAAATCTTTGACGTAGTGAGTGGAAGCACTGTACTTGGACTCGGCCAACCAAGTTTGAAACATGATGCAGCAATTCTATAGCTATGGTACCTTTAGGTGAATCATTTAACCTCTCTAAAGTGTTGTTGCTTCATCTGGAAAATGGGAGAAGGAAACGTGGCAACATCTATTTCATCTATGTGAAAATAAAAGGGAAAAATCAATATCTGAGAGCACTGGGGCTATTAGGCCAAACTTCTGTTGTTGTTGCCTTTGTTGTTGTTGTATTAATCGGAATCTTAAATGTAGATACACACAAAGGGCAAACATCAACAACACACTCTACATCTGTGAACAAATGATGAACGGAGAAGATTTAAAGTGCAGCAGGAGGACTTTAGATTGGCAATGAAAACAGAACCACTGAACATGACCATCAGAAATTAGAGGTGAAGGGAGGATGCAGGAATAAGCTTCTGAAGAGAATGATAGAGCATCTTCATTTAGGTAATCTTAGAAGAAGACATGATTATTATTTCCTTGGGAGTGGGTTGGAAAAAAAAACAACTTTAGGACTAAAAGAGGCCTGCAACAGGAGATCATTTCTCCAAGTCCTTTCTAGATCTGTTTCTCTTTTTCTGGCCTTAAACAATGCAGGCATCACCAAATACAAGGCACAGCCGAGCATTTTTTCACGGGAAAACAAAATTGTTTATATTTCTTGATTCTACTATAATATAGAGAGAAGGAAATATATATTATAGGCTGGAAAGCTGGAGACACTTGTAGATCATACCAAACAGTCATCTTCAATAACGTACCTACTGAGTCATAGCTCTAGGAAAGTGCTTGAGAGAGTTGAAGGTTGGTGCATGCTGCCTGCTCCTTGCTGTTTTTAGCATGGGTTTACAAAACAAAACAAGAAACAAACAAACAAAAACAGAACTCAGTAACTAATCGATGGTTTGCAAGCAGAAGTGGAAGAAAATAGAAAATGTACAGAAATTTATAGTTTCACATTCATTCATTTCTTCATTCATTAAATTAATTTGCACTGGACATTTGGAACGCATCAATGAACAAAACACACATAGAGCTTATATTCCAGTTGGTGAGACATACAATAAGCCATATGTATAATAAATTGTATATGTTAGAAAATAGTAAGTGTTATGGAAAACAAAACAGTGGAGGACAGTAAGACAGGAGGGGGGCATGGACAGTTTGTGATTTTGATTAGGATGGTGCAGGTAGGCCTTACTGAGAAGGCAATATTTGAGCAACGACCTGGAGATGAGGGAGTTCTATAGAGAGAGAAAGCATGTTCCAGGTACTGGGATCAGCAGGGCAAGGGCCTGGGATAAGGAAGTGTCCGTGTCACATCCAGTGGGCTGTTGGAGGGAAGGTCCCTGAATGTGACACTCTCAGCCATTTCTCAGTGGTCACCCTCCTCCAGGGAAAGGGTGAGAACAAGGTGGGAAAAGAAGTGAAGAGCTTTTCCCTAGGAACAAAGAATAAGGAATAAGATTTCCTTCCCCATAACAATCAGAATTGTTAAGCTGTAAAAATAGGAATATCTTTAATTTTAGAATAGAATAATTCTTCAGTGCATGCCTTTAGAATCCCACTTTAGAGTGCATTATGTAACAAGAATTAGGTCATTCTTGTGTTCGTAATATTCTTCCTTAACAAATGCATTTCTCTGAGAGGGAACATAATGTTTAGAAAGCAGCCTAGATTTTGGGGGGTTCAGACTTAAATCAGTTTCTAATCTTGACTCTTCCATCTACTAGCTGTGAAAGTTACCTAACAGCTTTAAGCTTCAATTTTCTGGCTAGAATACAGGAGCAGTGATACTGGATGAATGAGATAGCATGGGGTGGATAAATGTTATAGTGTCTGCCCCATAGAATGCACCAGCAAAGGTTAGTTTTTCCTTAAAGCAGGCGAATCAGTAGTTCTGTGGAATGTCTGCTCTCTTCTCTACTTGAAAAGGAGCTCTTCTCCCTGAAACATTGGCTCTTCTATATGAAATGCAGTTTGCCAAAGTTGAAAAAGAAAACTTTGCTTTCCATTCAAATGCCCTTGGCTTCATTTTGGGGGGCTTCTTCTGAATGCTTGGTGACCTCAAGCACCATGCTACTGATGAAGAACAGTCCATGAGAATTTGGTGCAGTGATAAGAAGAACCATCTCATAAGAGAAACTATTCTTGTGATGTCTAGTCGTAGCTCAAAGTCCTGTGGTTGCCAGCAGATCAAATAAAGCCTGGGGTAAAAATAAAACCTCTGTGGAGAATTGTTCTCAGAAGCCAACTTGCTAAAGGCAACATTTCTCAATGATGCTATAGTCTGGTATTTTTATTGATGATATTTCAGTTATATGTTGTCAATTACAAATTTTTCTACCATAGTTCTGACTCAGAGCTTTTACTAATTATAAGAGATGCTGTGAAGAATCATGAGAGCAAGATTTCAAATGCTTTGATTAGAATGACATTCACAGAATTGACATTTAAATGACTAATTTGGTTCCTCTTCCATACTATAAGGTCATCCATATTTTGTGTTGTATATGAAAGGAGATTTGGAGAATTTCAGGAACAAAACTGCCACCATCAGTAGCAGTCTATTTATAAAATAACATCTTTAGTGTTCAAAGAAAAAAAATCCTCTTGCTATATGTAGAGCTTTATTTTTAAATAATATGAACGTATTATTGGATTAGAGTGAACTAGTTTATAACAGTCTTTGACATTCTTCAGCATTTCCCCATAGTAATTTACACCTTTGTTTAATGTAGTAGAGTAGAAAGAAACAGACTTAGAAGTTTAAATGTTCTTGGTTTTATTCCCAGATAAACTGATCATTTGGTCTTGAGCAAAACAGCCTCAGTTTTCTCAAATATAATACAGGGATAACTTATAAGATTGTCCTACAAATTTAATAAGAACATTTTTTAGAAAACATCTAGTATTGGGATCGGTACCTAGTAAAACAATGAACGGTCACAATAATTCACGTGACCAATCATCATAATTCTTTTGATCTTGTTTCTGAAAATCATTTCTGATCCTTCTCAAAGCTATGTGAAGCTTGAGTCAAATAACATACATTCTGGAGAGAGGAATTTATATCTAGGGGGAAAGTAAAGCAAAAGAAAATAGAACAGCATTTTTTTAAAACTACCTACCATTTTTGCATGAGTATTATGTGCCAGGCAGATGTTGAGACATTTATATGAGTTATCACTCACAAAAACATTTTTAAAATTTTTTTAAATTGAGCTGGAACTCACAGACCATAAATGCACCATTTTAAATGGTACAGTTCATTGGGTTTTAGTATATTCACAAGTGTGTAACCATCACCACTAATTCCAGAATATTATCATCACAGAAAGACTCTATACCCATTAGCAGTCATTCCCTATTCCCTTCTATCCCCACTCCCTGGGAACCACTAATCTACTTTTTGTCTCTATGGATTTGTCTGTTCTGGACATTTCATATAAATGGAATCATACAATATGTAACCTTTTATGTCTGGAGTCTTTCTCTTAGCATATTATTTTCAAGGTTCACCCATGTTGTAGCATGTGTCAGTACTTTGTCATTTTTATGGCTGAATAATGTTCCATTGTATGGATATCCCACATTGTGTTTATCCATTCATCAACTGATGGTACAATTACATCTTATAGTTGAGGGTGTTGAGACTTGCAAATTATAAGAAAATTTGCCAGAGATCACACAATAAGTGTCAGGGCAAGGATTTGAATGCAGACTTTTCATCAAAACCCAGAATTAATATTCTTAATCATTTCACCTTACTATATCCAAATTTCAAAACAGATTAGTATAAAAGGAAAAATATAAGAAATATGTGTCATTGCCTTTTGCCTATTTTCCTATTTTTTGTTGTCTTTCTGAAGAGGTGTTCTTAATATAAGTATTATTTTGATATTAATATTTTGTTGGTGGTGTGCATAGTAAATATTTTCTTCCATTTTGTAACTTGTCTTTTCACTGTCTTGATTGTATCTTGGCTACTAGTTTTAATGCTGCAATAAACACAGGGTGCAGACATCTTTACAAATGTGTTTTTGTTTCCTTCGGATAAATTCCCAGAACTGCTGGATCATATGGTAGCTCTCTTTTTAGTTTTTTGAGGAAACTCCATATGTTTTCCATCGCAGCTGTACCAATTTACATTTCCAGCCACAGTACACAAGGGTTCCCTTTTCTCCACATCCTTGCCAACACCTGTTATCTCTTGTCTTTTTTGATAATACCCATCCTAACAGGTGTGAAGTGATATCTCATTGCGGTTTTGATTTTCATTTCCCTGGTGATTAGTGATGTTGAGCATCTTTTTACATGCCTGTTGGCCATTTGAATATCTTTGGGAAAATGTCTGGTTCTTTGCCCATTTTAAAATTGTATTATTTGGTTTTCTGCTGTTGAGTTGTATGAGTTTCTTGTATATTTCGGATATTAACCCCAAAGTATGTGGTTTGCAAATATTTCCTCCCATTTATAAGTTGCTTTTTCATTTTGTTGATCATTTCTTTTGCTGTACAGAAGCTTTTTAACATAGTCCCACTTCCTGACGAAATTGTTAAAGAATACCAATTAACAAAGAATGTAACAAAAGTGGCAAGTCACGGAGCAACCTTATGAATGTCACGAACCAGAAATATGATTAATCCAGTTCTGAGTAGCTGCGGTCCAATACAAAATAAAAATAAAGAAAAATAACTAATAAATCACTATTTTTAAAAAGTGCAGTAGCAAATTAATGGCTTTTTATAATAAGGAGAAGGTGCAAGTGACATAATCAAAGCACAAGCTTTAGCTTCTTTGTGGGGACACTGTTCTATCTATCTCATATAGCATGTGGCAGACTTCAAGCAAGGATTCAGGGAACAGGTAGCAAAACCAGAAGCACCTGGGACATGGGTCCCCCTGAACACCCCAGTGGGAGAATGGTTCACAGGAACAGGACGCTGATGATGGGCACCCAGGTCCGAGGTTATAACATTGGGCTCTTCCAGACATTAGTCCATTCCCAACTCCTGCCCAAATTGTCTAACTAAGAGCATTTTTTCAGTTACCAAAATTCCAATTGCAACCCTTCCCTGGGCTGATAAGGTGCTAAGCACTGCAAAGGACAGAAATGCTTCTGAGTGGGGCTAGACCACAAAGAACAGTCTTGGCCTGAGAAAGATAGAGAGTGATCTCCAGGCAGATCGATGGTCACTTTCACTCCAGCTTACTACCAAACCAGCAACTTTACGTTTAGTACTTCTCTTGCTCTTTATGGTTTTACCACAGGTACATGTATCCCTGAACAAAATAATTTTTATTGTTTATCTTAAAGGTAGATTTTTAATTTGTTTTTTTGTCTCTCTTCCCCTGCCAGATACAAACTCTCAGAGCGCGGAGGGTATTGCCTGTTTTGTTTACTTCTATATTTCCGGTGCCTTGAACGGTGCCTGACATACAGCATATGCATACACATACGTGTTGAATCTATGAATTAACTGATTCAAGTGAGTGGAAGTGGTTTCTGGTTTCTGACGTCTCCCTCATTGCTCACAGAGGCCCTCCTGAAGACCTGTGTGAACTTCAGCATCTGTAATGAAATGTACATGTGCACTTTTTTAGTGCTGTGTCATCAAGCCTATAGCAGGCTTGGCTAGAGCCAAACCACCAATCCCAAACAGCATCCTTCCTGTGGCAACTTATAGTGTCTAAATTAATCTATTCTAAGACCTTTACATATGGCCCCATCTTTATGTCTTTCTTAAGACAGACTCAGACCCTATTCTTGTACAAATAACCTCCTGACGTGCACAGGCTTATTGCCATCCTGTAACCTGGCATTCCAGGAGCCTCTGCAAAGAGACCTCCCCAGACTGGCTTCCTTAAACCAACCTGAGCAAGAAAGGAGAAAAAAGAAGCAAACAAGCTTACTTGACCATGGTCTCCGTGACCTGTGAGAACAGAAAACAAGATCACAAAGCTGAATTCAGGTATCCATCTTAGGCCACCTCCTTGCGCTGTCTTTTCCACAGCTTGATGTCTCCCTCCTTCCTCCGTTCTGCTTACATCTTCTTCTTTGCCCTTGAATCCAGAGTATGAAGCTCCTCTATCAAATGACAGCCCCACCCTCTTGCCTCACTGGGCTCCACTTCTTTCCTTGCTTTGTCTGGTCTGCACCCTTTTGAAGCTCCAAGACCATGAAGGCCAGTTCCGAGCTCATCAAAAAGTAAAGCCCTTACCTAAATTTGATAAGAGGCGTCCTTTCCTCAACCTCAGTGCTTCCAGAACTATAATCTTGCAGACTTCGGTGGAATTTTGTTCAACAATATATCATATCATACAGAGCTGAGAAATAAAAAAAATTACTTGCATTCAGAAACTCTTTTTTTTCCCCTTTTTTTGAAAAAGGGTGCACTGGGAAGTACAAGGATGAAGTTTTGGTCTCTGAAACAGTCATCATTTCCTTTTCATAGTACTTTAATTTCCCACCAATTTCTTACAGCCCAGAATAAAGACCTAATGAACCATGAAGATTTTTTATACATATCAAGGGAGTCAGTAGAGATGAGGAGTATTTATAACACATCTCCTTGAAAGAGACAAATTCATTTGAACAAGCTAACTGCCCCCCTTGTGATAGGGGGCAACTTGTTTCATGGGGTTACCCATTTCTAAAAGGGCATCTGCATTTAAAAAGGATTTTCTAATTCATGAGCCATCTCTCTCTTTCCTCTTGTCTTGGGTGAAGTCACTAACCTATCTTTATAACTTCATTATCATTTTCCAAGCAACACACTGAGCAACTGTAAACAGACCATTAGGGAGAGTCAAACCCACACAACTTGTAGGAAAATTGGATTGAACATTGGTCTATAATCACGGTCAAAAGTGACGACAGTGAAATTAATTAAAGGGAAATATTCCTGCTGCCTTTGGCATTATTCTGCTGCTTAGAGAACAAATGTTCCAGATAATAGCACTTGGCTACCATGGTGATTTATAAATTTTCTCTCTGAAGAAATTACACGTTATTGACAGGAAGAAACCCCACGCTTTCTAGTTTGCCTGTGAAAATGGTGTAACTTGCAACCCTTATTGCAAACTGAGAATTCTCCTCTAGAACAGAGTTCTCTCTCATCCTTGCTTTAGTTTCCCTGGACACCTTTCATCCCAACACGTTAGTCATAAATACTCACTTGACAATGCAGGCTCTTCGTTCTCTGGGTACTTTCAGTTGTTCCCTGTGTACTTCCATTCTGTCCACTTGGACCACAGTAATTGGCAGAGCAAGTTACTTCAGAAGTAGATCACGGGGATGTAAAATACAGCATAGCCAATCATATCGTAATAACTACAGATGGTGCAGGTGGGTACTTAGACTGATTGGGGTGATCATAAGTTATATAAATGTCTAATCACTATATTGTATACCTGAAGCTAATATAATATTATATATCAACAGTAATTGAAAAACAAATTTAAGCAAGTCTTTGACTTTTCATGATTACTCCTTGAATTTTGAAGAGTAGTTCTGAAGCAAGCTGCTTTGATTTTTACTTAACTGACATACCTCTATTGAGTTCTTGGTTTTAACTGGGATGTGACTCTATTATTTTCTTGTTCCTTTAAGACTGTATTTTATTCATTTAATATGATGTAGTTGCTGTTTACGCTCTGTGGGAAGAAGTTTTGTATGGATATTTTAAAGAGTATCTAAAAGAAGATATTAAATAAACAAATTTTCTCTCCTATTTCAGTGTAGCTAAACTTAATGGTAGCCAAAGAAAGCAAGCTGTTATGAGTTCAGAACACAGCTTTTTACTTTGTATTTTAAAATAAAAAAAAGGGGGGGAAAGCACTTAGTCATATCAAAAATAAAACTTGGATAATCAAGTTCTTAGTGGGGACCTTTTGGGTTCAGACAGGTAAATATGTAAATTTCCAAGAAAGGGTATGACTGGTGAGTGTGGATTTGAAATCAGAAGAGTGAAGCAATACAAGCTAGGTTATTAAAACCATTATTAAAAACTATATGATATAAACTTGCAATTAAATATATTATATCTAAACCAAATGTAATAAATTCTCAAATCTCATCACTTCCTACTTATTTTACTGCATTTTCCTATTTCTATGCTCTTGAGATAACTTACATGTATTGTATCTGTGTGGTACAAATAGCGTACAACGGTTTCCTATTGTACCAGCTTCATGTGCCATAATATAACGTTGATAGCTTGACATTGGCCTTGCTGGAATATTTACACCATAGAATTTGGCAAATGATACAAATCGGGGCTTTTGTCCCCAGGCCCTCAGTGGTTTCAAACATTCACCAGCACACTACTACTTACGAGCATAAGAATCTTGCTATTTCAAAGTGTAAGTAGAGCTAAAGGCCTACTCTGGAGAGTTGCTTGCTCTACACACGTTTTGTTTTTTGCCATTCAGCACCCTTTCCCCTTCATCTCGCATCATCATTCTTTTCTCTGTGGAATTACCTCTTTCTTATTCCATGTAGTTGGGCCAAGGGATGGTGGTTCAGAGACAGCATCCTCCCAGGCCTCAGGGGTGGGCTCGTGACTTGAGTCTGATCAGTCACAGTGCTCCACAGCGTAGGCTGCCGTGATTGGTTCAGGCATGAACATGTGAGCTAAACTGGAGCACGGTCCTCCTTCATATGTGATCAATGGATGCTGGCTGGGGTTAGGAGCAGCAAATGTAGGCTTAAGGCTATTATTAGCCCTCTTTCCCACATGTGATGACACATAGTGGGAAACGGGGCCCTGATGACGTTATGTGAAACTGTCTTGAAGCCAGATGTCCCTTGGATTTCCCAATTATCTGAGTCAATATATTCTCTTTATTGCATGAGCAATAAGCATTTTTTCCATCTTGAGTAACTCTGTTTGGTAAAATGCCATATAATAGAATATATTCATATGGAGAGCATTGTTAGTTATTGACAGAGATGTATGGGGGGGGGGTTTGCAATTTGATCTGTACTGTGACCAGATCTGCAGACCAACAAGATGTTCCTTTTAAAAAGTCTCACTCTATTTATCAACCAGGATTTTATGTAAATTTATGAGATTGTATTTAAAAGACTAAATATTGTATTTCTTTCATACTTTGAAGTTCATGAATGATAAGGACAATGCGATATCTAGCATTACATCCCCACGACTTATGCCAGAGTCATGTGGAATATAGTAAGAAATCACTCAGGAAATCTTTGTTAAGAGAAGGGCTACCTCCTGAAGACTGTGCATTTAGCCACATCATGACAATGATTCAGCAGTTTTATGCAGTGCCCCACAGCTCTCTTTGTGAGAAAGGCATATGGACGACACTGTTTGATGTGAGGCAAAGTAAGCAGATTCAATAAATAAATTCTAGCTCATCAGTGTGCTCTTTGACCTTGAGTGTTGAAGTTGTTTCTATATGAGCCATTTTTCCCATTTATAAGTCTCTGAGCTCAAGGGAACCAAGCAAGAGAAATATCCTACCTTGCTTTATAATAAGAAAAATAAAAAGTTACTACATTGCTTATTTGCAAAGCAATTTAAAGCTAAAACTAAGCTTCCCAGGTTTTAAAAATATTTTTCTAATATATCTCATATCCACCCACTGCAACATCCATCAAGAATGCTTCTGTCAAAACAACAGCAGTGATGTCATCCCAGTTGGAATCTGTTGGGGGAACATTTACCTCCCCTTTCACATTTCCATAAGATGAAGGAGCAAGCAGTTTTGTGTGAATACTTTTGCATCTTCTCTCTGTCCCTTTACTCATTCTTTTTCATTGAAATAAAAACAGATCTGTCTGGTAAAATAATTTGATCTATGTTCATTTGACACGTATTTACCAAGCTACCAGGTTGGGGATGAGGCACAGCATTGAAAGGCCCATAGCACACCAGACTCTCTTTCAGCTGGCCCCCTCTGTTCTGCCAGGCACTGAGTAATTAGTCACAGCTCTCTGTATGGTTGGCTGGTGCAAAGGTGTGCTCTGCAAAAACAGCTCTCCCTCTTGGGAAAGAACAAGGCTCAGACTGGGAGGAGAGGAGGAAATTGGGGGAAAGGAGGAAGTTGCAGCCTCTACTTAATCCTAAACTCCACCATCTAATATAGTTTATCAAAGGCTGCCAAGTCAGCAAGGCTGAAACTCTGCTGCAAGTTTCATTTGACTTCTTTTGCCTGTGTTCAATTGGTTAAGAACTCAGAAGTAATGTTGAGTGATTAGTACCCTAGGTATCAGCATAAGGCATTTTGGCAAAAAAAAAACCAACAACAACAACAACAACAAACAAACCCAAAGAACAACAACAACAACCTACATCTAGACAGAGGAAGTAACAACTGGATGGCAAAGAACCATATGGGGAGCCCAGAATTTTGGAGTGGCTTCTGAAGCTGGTAGTCTTAGGGTTTCAGTGGCTAATTGGCACAGATCTACAATCTATAGTGTTTGAGTATCAATTAGAGTTTTGCCTGGTAATGTAAGGCACAGGGACCAGTTTACATTTTAAAAGAACAGGATTCATTTTGGGGTTAAGATAGGCTTCCTAGAACCTAATCCTGGGTGAGAAAAAAGGTTCTCGTGTGTAGAAAAATCTAATCCTGCATTTGAGAGTGGGCCTTTCTGGGAGCTTAGACCAGAGTGGTGGGGACCTCAGAGGACAAAGCCCTCACTGCACCTTTGTAAGTCTTGTCTCAGGGCCATCAGAACCTTTGAAGATAGCCATTACTAGGAAGAACAATTCTCGATAAAATTGGTTTTAAAACTAATCTGTCAATCAGGAATATAGCTATAAAATAGCTGATATCTATATGGACAAGAGATAAAGTGGTGGTGGTGTAGTTGCTGGAATTGCTCTTTGGGACTTTTGTGTTCCAATGCTAGGACCAAATTCTGTACCACTTTACTTCACTGTGAACTATAACGAGGGATGAAGATGAAATTTTAAGGGAGAGGGCTTACATGGTTTGACCACAGTCATCTAGAATCATCTCTGCCATGTTGCTCCATTTTGGCTCTGAATGAATTAGTTATATAAACCCTAAACCTGATTGTAAAATTCATATGGTTAGTAAAAGTATATTTTATCAATAAATAGATAAAGAATAATGGACCCTTTATGGTCAAGGATATATACCAATTGCTTGAAATGAAGTAATGAAAAATCTCAGTGGAACCATCACATCCCAAAGGCCAAAGAGGATATTTTGAAAGCCTGTGCTGGACAACTCTGTCTCTAGGAAACGATTTTGTTCAGGCTCAAGGAGAAAGAAGACCAATGTGAAAAGCAGATTGGATCTTAAACAGAAACAAAGAGGAAAATGAGAAGAAAATTACAATTTCCTTAGGTGAAAAGTTGAAGTCTCAGAGGCCAGGCTATCAAGACAAGGTAGAAAGAAGGAAGTAACCTCTTTGCTAGATGCTTCTAAAGATGGAATCAGGAAAGAGAATATTTTAGTTGATGCTAGGTTAAGGAGAGTGCAAGTGTCTTCACAGTCTGTGCCCATTTATCCACCTGTGCCCATCTAACCACAGACATCCTGGTTACTAGTCTTCCAATCTTGCTGCTTCCAATTCTCTGACAATCTAGACAAACCAGCAGCCACCAACACAAATCAGTATTGAACTGAAACACTAGCCATCTCTCCTCTGAGCCAAAATAAAGAACCAGGTTCACTGCTCAAAATTCTGCTCACCAAGATGACTTCTCTACTACTGTCCTGCAGGACAATCTCACAGTGGGTTTACAGTACTGCTGGATCAGCCGTACACCAGGCCCAGGTTTTGTCTTCCTCAGTTACTTGGCCATAGGGGACTTCCTGTGAGGCAGGCCATGGCTGAAGGTCGAGAGAGAGAAAGCTATGTGGCAGGAGTAGAGACCATGGGCATCTGGGTTAGTCACTTACGCAAATTAATTCTCAGGACTTACTAGGGCCCAGTCTCATAGACAACACTTTCATTTGATGATGGAGTGCTGCTGTCCATGTCAGACTTTATGGCTTGGTGGGTCAGAAAAAATACAGTTCATGATAGGCAACTCAGGTCTCACAGTAATTTGGTGGTGCACGGTTAAGTATTCAGTCTCTGTTAGTGCCAGGGGCAAGTCAAGAACTTTTTCTCAAGAGGAAAATAATTATCTGCAGAGGATGTCATGACTATGCTCAAAATCTTAAGGTCTGCACTAATTAATTAATTAGTTAACTTACCTACAAGGTCTCACCAAAACTCCAAAAACATTCGCATCTGTTACAGGCACTCCGGATATCATCAGATCTGCAGGGTCATGCAGTACTCCTGAATTTTTCTGGGATATATTCTCTACGTTCTGTCACATATATGCCTTACCAGAGTGTTTAGAGCAGTTGCTACAGCCTGCTCCCCAAGTCCTAGCAGCATAATATCATTAATGTAATGGACTAGCATGATGTCCAATAGAAAGGAGCAGTGATTAAGGTCCATGTGGGCCAGATTTTGACTTAGGGCTGGAGAGTCGATATGCGTAGATGTTAGACAGTGAGAGTACCCTGCTAGGCTTGCCAACTGCAAGCAAACTGCTCTGATGGTTTTACTAATATGTATATAGAGAGAAACATTCGTCAGATCAATAGCTACATACCAGGTGTCAGGGGATGTGTTGGTTTGTTCTACCAATGAAGCCACAACTGGAACAGCAACTATAATTTGAGTCACCATCTGATTAAGTTTACAGTAATTAACCATTATTCTCCATGATCCATCTGGGCTTTTTTGTTTTGTTCTATTTGTTTATTTATTATCAGCCAAATAGCATATGGAGATTTGGTAGAAATCACCACCTAAATGTTCCAAATCTTTGATGGTGGCCCTAATCTCGGCAGTCCCTCTAAGAGTGCAGTATTACTGTTGGTTTACTCATTTGGAAGGTAGCAGTAGTTTCAGTGGTATCCATATGCCCTTTCCTATCATAACAGCTCTCGCTTCACAAGTCACAAAACCAATTTGGGGTTTCTGCCAGTGGCTGAGTAAGTCTATTCTGTCAAGTTCTAGCTAAATTGCCCACCCCCACTTCTCCCTTGGGAAAGGGAGCATAAGAAGATGGAGAGAGGCAAAAATTTCAATCCTAGCACTTACTCTGGTGTGAGAAGAAGACAAGTCCCTTCTTATGTGGAAGCCAGACTCCTAATAAGAGTCTTGGTGAAAGGATAGGACTTGGAATAGCTGAAACGACAGGTTTCAAGTACTTAACATGAGAGAAACAATAGTCAAAAGCACAAAGGCAGGAAAGGGTGGCCAATCCAGGCAGGCTCTTGTCCTGTCAAGTGACCTGTACTTTATTAGAGCTCCTATACCAGGAGGGAACTAGATGACAGTTGGGAATGAAAGCCTGACTTGCGATACAAAGTGTGCAAATGTGGAGGTCATTAGGAAAGGGAAAGCTCAAATGACGCATGGATATGTGAGGTCACTACCACAACTTAACAGTATTTATGGCATCAGAAGCAATTCAAAAAGAATCCCCAGTCCATGCTCTTCAGAAATTTTCTAAAGGGTATCCAATCCTTACTAGCCAGAAGTTAGGCAGCTATTCCCCCATGATTCTAACCTCCTACAAGTGTGGCCCTTTAGGCCAATTTGCCCTGAAGTTGGCATTGTGCAAAAATGTGTCATTTGGGCTGACTGAGTGGCGTGTTGGTTAAGAACTGGCTTGGGATGCCAGAGGGTCCCGGTTCAGATGCTGCATATGAGGGCCAGTGACACTGCCCTCCACAGCTAAGATGCTGAACAACAGTTCAACCTGGAGCTGGGCTGCCGTGAGTCGCCAGCGATGTGGCAGTGGGTTGCCATGGGCTACTGTGTGTAGCCAGCAGCCAGCGTGAGCGGCCGTCCAGAAGCCGGCGACTGATCTGCCTCACCCAGGAAGACGGCAACAATGGTGCCAACTTGGGCCAGTGAAGCAACGTCCTCCACAACTAGACTGAAGAAGAACAAAAAGCCACTTGTCTGTTCCCCTTCCCCCAATTCCCCAGCGTTGTTCCCATCTCCCAATTCCCCCCCCAAAAAAAAAATCTTAAAAAAAAATGTCATTTAGGCAACAATGAGTTTCCAATAATTCTCTACAAAGTTACAGTGCTTCTGCAGGAACTGGTCATGTGGTATTCAAAATCAACTAAGACTTTAATTTTCATTTCATTTTTATACTTCCCAGAAAGAAAAAAAAAATGCATAAAACACATTTCCTGGTACCAAACCACAAATTCCAGTTCCGCTGAAAGAATAGGACCCCTGCCTTCAGAATGATGCAAAAACCAGTGGGGGCTCTGCTTGGAAAAAGCATCTAAGAATAAAGCAGGCACAGCAAATGACAGTTCTGAACAGGAAAGAAACCAGCCAAACTTTTGCCAAAAATTATTGTATGAAATGCTAAATTCTGCTTTAAGTTGGCAACCACAATTTAATCTTTTCAAATCTTTCCTTTTATAAGTAGAGCCTCCTGCTATTTTCTGAGAAGTGGAAGCACTTCTTTTTGCAACATGATTGATTTTTTTGGACAAAAGCCAGAATTTAAAACTGGAATCAAAACCCAGGAAATCTGAAGCTAGGGAGAAGAAAGTAATACTGGCTATTTTACCTAAAGATGAGTCATTCAAATTTTGGGTAAATTAATGCCACATTTACCTGAGAACAAATTCAGAAAGCCTACTTACATAAATACCTTCTACCTCATGACATTTTACCTGCCGCTGTAAGTACACTATTGGATGGGATTGGTGATTATTTGAGATAGTCAGCAGGGGCTGCTTCTACCAAGAGCAACCCAGTTAAGTGTCATTTCCGTGGTGTTCTTTTTTATAGTAACATTTGGACCCAAGGTTGGTGAAATCCAAAGGAGAATGAGGCATTTACAGGGAGCTCCTCATGACTGGCCAAGTTCAGGCAGAGACTCGCCAAGGAAGATATGGAAAAGGTTCTTGTTCAAGGGGAGAAAATTGGGGGTAAGAGGTGGTGGGGGTGAGGAAGATGGGATGTTGTGTTTTTGAAATATTCAAGAGATCAAAATAAGGATGTGGGTTTGGAATATCCCTCAGAAATATCCAAAATAATAGCACCTACTCTTCATTATGGAACGCTTTAAAATGACTAATACACTGAAAGTCAATTATCTTTGCTTTGATATATTTTCAAAGCCTTCAGTAATGAAAACAGTTGCTTCTTTGTCAATTTCCCATGCTTAAAGAAAATTTATAAAGCTATTAGCATGAAAATTGTAAAATCTAAGCCACCAAGCATAGAAAACATCCAAAAATGACATTGAATTTTGAGATTTAACTTTGAACGGATGCTTATTCTTCCAAAAACATACTATAATGATCAGGCATCCTGATATGCTGATCATATCTCTATGAATAAGGGTATAGCCTGAAAGGATATACACCAGTTGTGTAAACTTAAGCATTTTAACAGAAAAAAAAATAGATTATTAAAGGAAAAAGAGTTCAGGTTTGGGATGGGAATCCAGGAAAAAAATATCTACAATGGCAACAAATAGTGAGAAATAAAATACGTTCTAGAAAAAACTTATGGCCATAATTCCTAAGATTATTGTATGAACCCACTGTCTTCATTTTCTATTTCTCCTTTGTTACATAGTTCCACATGCCCTTATTATAGATTATATAGCTTATTTAATGTTCTAGTATAATACTTTTTAAAAATTTCTTCCTTCGGTGGAGACCAATGGAAAGAAAAATTTTTAATAAAATATACACATACACACAAATGATATAATTTGTGTTTTCACATTCTTCTTGTGGATCATAAAAGCAGCCTTTGGGAACTAAATTTCAGTAGTCTTTGTTATCTGTATCTCAAGAGTCTAGAACTGGCATATGGTTCCTGGCACATAGTAAGTGCTTGTCTTAACCTGGAGTCCCCAGAAAACAGCCTGAGACAAAGGCTTTAAATTTAACTACTTTGCTGGGAAGAAAATCCCAGAGAAGCAAAAGTGAAAGGGGTTAGGCTAGTTCTGGTCAAGATGGTGGAGTAAGTAAAAGCTGTGCTCGCCTCCTCTCAGGACCCCATCAAAATTACAACTGAACTACAGAACAACCAAGAATTGATGGAAGTCTAGATCAGGAGCTGGCAACTTTTGAGATGGAAGAGCCGCCAGGGGTCAGCAAACTGCGGCTTGCGAGTCTCTAAAGTAAAATTGAAAATGAAAATAAAACTATCATTGTTTCATTTATTAAACTTTTAAAGAATATTATTCACATAATGTGGATTATGTAAAAATATATTTATGGCTCTTGAATAATTTTTAAATTGTTGTGAGGGACAGGATTGGCTCTTCCAGGGGTTGGCAAACTTTTGAGATGGAATGTACCCAAAAAGCCCCATGTGGCTCACAAGCTGCAGTTTGCTGCCCCCTGGTCTAGATGAACAGAAGTCCTATAACTAAGGACCTACAGAAGAAGCCACATTGAGACTGGTAGTGGTCAAAAGTCAGGATGGGTATCTTGGCTGTGGGGGTACCCCCTGAAGAGTGAGGGGTCCCAGACCCACACCAGGCCCCCCAGCCCAGAGTTTCAGTGCTGGGAAGAAAAATCCTCACAAATTCTGGCTGTGAAAACCATGGGAGATTGTGGCTGAGTGAGACAGATAGCAGCTGGAAGCCCAAATGTTCCTTTTAAAGGACCCATGTATGAACTCACTGACGTATTCATTCATTCTGAGTTCCAGTGCTGGGGCAGCAGTTCAAATACTACCAGGGATATATGGGGAGGGACTGAGTTGTCTGGCTTCAGGGTTGGAAGGGCAGCTTTCCCTAGACAGAAGTGCTGGCAAAAGCCATTATTCCTTTATTAAGCCCATGTCCCACCCCCGAGCCTGCAGACACAGGTGCAGTCTGGCACCCTATCTGAGTCTCCATCAATCTACCTGGGTTTCCAGCCCTGGTGATTCCCTGAGACCCTTCACCATCCAGCTTTCAGGTCCACCCAAGCCGCCTACAGTGGCTTTTCCACATAAACAGCTTGTCTTGGCTCATGCTGTGGACTTTCCTAAAATCTCTCAAAGGTTCACAAAATCCAGCCAAGCAGCATATGGCCTCAATGTGCCCAATACCTCTTGTTAAACAGCCCCAAGCCTGGCATTAGTAGCGGCAGCCTCAGGTTGCAGCTTAGCCTCTGCCAGACACCTCCAAGCCAAGGGGCAACCATCTGCAGATTACTATGTAGCTCATACCAAGTGGTCTGGGGCAGGGCAAATGCAGCAGCTGAACTTGTCCTGCAACAGAGCCCCTCCCAATAGGCCCCAGAACCAACACTCCTGGGGGCAAGCTTTGGACCACACCAGAGCACCACCCAACCACCTCCACAAATGAACGCCCAAAGGACAGACTGGGAAAACACCAAAGCCCTGCTGAAGTGAATCCTGCTCCACAGGATCAGCCCCATGCAAAACAGCTCTTTCACTGTAGTCACGACCAGTTCTCAAAACCAATCAGCCCAAGCGTCCATCCCTCCCATTGACAAGCATACAGTAACCAAGGATCGATTACAACAGGAGGGCTTCCAAAACCCACACAAGGGACACACATGGAGCACCCAGCTCTGGTGGCCAGGGAGGCTGCTCCCCTTGGCCCCATAAGACACCTACTACATAAGGCCACTCTACCAATAATGGGAGATATAGCAGCTCAAATACATAGAAACAAACACAGGGAGGCAGCCAAATGGGGAGGCAAAGAAACATGTCCCAAATGAAACAACAGGACAAAACTCCAAAAAGAGAACTAAATAAAATGGCAACAACCAATCTATTAGATGCAAAGTTCAAAACACTGGTTATAAAGATGTTCAATGATCTCGGGGAGAACTTCAACAAAGAGATAGGAGACATAAAAATAGGGATAGAAAACATAAAAAAAGAACCAGTCAGAAATAAAGAATACAATAACTGAAACAACGAATACATTAGAGGGGTGGCTGGTTAGCTCAGTTGGTTAGAGCGCAGTGCAATGAAGCAGAGGATTGAATCAGTGATTTAGAAGATAAGGCAGCAAGAAAATCATCCAATCAACAGAAAGAAAAAAGAGAAAAACCCCCCAAAATGAGGATCGTTTAAGGAGCTTCTGGGATAATATCAATCATACCAGTATTCTCATCATAGGGATACCAGAAGGAGAGAAGAGACAGCAAACGACTGAAAACCTATTTAAAGAAATAATGACAGAAAACTTCCCTAACCTGGCAAAAGAAAGAGACATACAAACCCAGGAAGCACAGAGAGTCCCAAATAAGATAAACCCAAAGAGGCCAGCACCAAGACACATCATAATTAAAATGCGAAAGGTTAAAGACAAAGACAGAATCTTAAAAGCAGCAAGAGAAAAGCAGTTACTTACCTACAAGGGAGCTCCCATAAGACTGTCAGCTGATATCGTAACAGAAACTTTGCAGGCCAGAAGGGAGTGGCACAAAAATATTCAAAGTGATGAAAAGTAAGGACTTACAATCAAGATTACTCTACTCAGCAGAGCTATCATTTAGAATCAAAGAACAGATAAAGAGCTTCCCAGATAAGAAAAAGCTAAAGGAGTTCATCACCACCAAACCAGTATTACAAGAAATGTTAAAGGGACTTCTTTAAAACGAAGAAAAAAAGATTAAAAACATGAATAATAAAATGGTAATAACTACATAATTATCAATAATTACTTTAAATGTAAATGAATTAAATGCTCCAGTCAAAAGGTAGTGGATAAGATAAGAAAATAAGACCCTTAATATACTGCCTATAAGAGACTCACTTCAGATTGAAAGACACACACAGGCTGAAAGTAAAGGGATGGAAAAAATACATTTCATAAAAATAGAAATGGAAAAAGAAAAAAAAGCTAGGATGGCAATACTTATACCAGGCAAAATAGACTTTAAAATAAAGGCTATAGGGCCGGCCGAGTGGTGCGTTGGTTAAGAGCTGGTTTGGGACGCCAGAGGGCCCCGGTTTGGATCCCACATATGAGAGACAGTGACACTGCCCTCTACAGCTAAGATGCTGAACAACAGCTCAACCTGGAGCTGGGCTGCCATGAGTTGCCAGCGACGGTGTAGGCTGCAGACCCTGCTGCAGTGCGTTGCCATGGACTACCATGTGTAGCCAGCAGCTGCTGTGAGCGGCCGTCTAGAAGCCGGCGACTGATCTGCCTCACCCGGGAAGAACACAATGATGGTGCCAACTTGGGCCAGTGAAGCAATGTCGTCCACAACTAGGCTGAAGAACAAAAGGACAGCAACTTATCTGTTCCTCTTCCCCCAATTCCCCAGCGCTGTTCCCATCCCCCAATTCCCCAATAAAAATCTTAAAAAAAATAAGAAATAAAAAAATAAATAAAGGCTATAACAAGAGACAAAGAAGAACTCAATAATCCCACTTCTGGGTATTTATCTGAAGAAACCCAAAACACTCCTTGGAAGGGTCATATGCATTCATTGCAGCTATACTTACAATAGCCAAGATACAGAAGCAACCTGTGTATCCATTAATGGATGAATGGATAAAGAAGAGGTGGTACATATTTACAATGGAATATTATTCAGCCATAAAAAACAATGAAATCTTGCCATCTACAATAAAATGGATGGATCCAGAGGGTATTTTGCTGAGTGGAGTAAGTCAGATGGAGAAAACAGATGCAATGTGATTTCACTTACATGTGGAATCTAAAGAACAGAATAAATGAACAAACAAAACAGAACCAAATCCATAGACACAGAGAACAGTTTGATGGTTGCCAGGTGGTCTCCCTGTGTTTCTGAGTGGTGCATGCATAGGCGCTGCTCAGGGACCCCCAGGGCCCCACAGCTAGTGGTCAACAGAAAAGCAGCGAGTGGCTCTGTGTGGGCTGGCTACACTGGGGAAAGCGGGTAAGAGCTTACACAGAGACAGCTAAGGAAGAGAGGATCCGACGGGTACATAAGAGGAATCTGATATAGCATTCCATAAATATTTGCTGAAATTATGTAGTTTTATTATAATAGCCTCAGTTATTGATTGAAGAGGAGTGAAAAGCTCAGCAGTAGTTCATCTTCATAATCATCTGTAGTGAAGAAAAGACACAGGTTCTACTTTGAAAGAGCTTGTTTCATGGAAGAATTTTAATATTTGCTGATTGAAAACATTTTCTTCCAGCTATCGGTTTGGGGTAACTAGAACAGATTAACTGGAGACTCAAAACAATGTGATAGAAAGTCACAGATAACACGATTGTCCTTCAATTGGACTAAAGAAAAATTGTTCATAACATCATGGAGCAAATCATACATTTCTAGGAGCATCATCAGCAACAAGTACCTGCTAAATTAGCTCGTGTGCTTTTTCAAATTTGCCAGTTTTTCTCACCTCCTTCACATGCGCTGGTCATTCTCCATCCCATCACCTCTGTGTTACTATGACTCACCCTTCCAAACGAAACTGAGAGATCACTGCTACCAAAAAGCCTTCATATTCTCCCTCTTTCTCTCCCTTCCCCTTTCCCTTCCTTCTTTCCTCTCTCTTTCCTGATCTCCCCTCCCTTCTGCCCACTAATTTGTGCTAGGTGCTTTCATGTTACTCAATTTTACTGCTTTGGTTGCATCTATCACATTCTATTTAGCTGTGACTGTCTTCCCCCCTCGGCCCCCCAACTCCCCTACACACACTAGATTGTCAGCTCTTCCAGTGCTGGGTAAAGACATTTATCTTCCTAGGACATAACATATAGCAGGCAGCCAATACATTTCAGCTGAATGAAAGAATGAATAATTTGCTCTTTTAATGGTAGCAAAAAATGCAGAAGATTTTGGGAAGAGAAGGTAGGTGATGGTTATAGTGGGCTGAGATAGGGAAACTTTGGAGGAGCTGGATGCAGAAGGAAGATGAGTTTCAAGGTCCTAGAGAAGAGGGAAATGACATACCAGCTGGGGGGTCATGGTCATGAAGCAGACATGCACTTAATTTAGTGTAAAACAGTGAATTCTCCAGCAGAAAGATGTGGTTGGAGCAGAAAAATCTAGAGCAGGTCAGAGGAAGTAAACTGGAAAGAAGGGTCGGAGGCAGGCTGCAGAGAACACCAAATGGCAGGCTAACCAGCTCTACCTTTATCCTCTATTTTAAGTTCTCAAAATATTTTGAGCAATAGGCAGTGCAACAAAATGGAGTTTAAAAACAGCTGGTAGATGTGTGGAAGAGTAACCGGAAGGGAGAAACCATTTACACGTAGCATAAAAGAAAGCAATTCTCCTTGTCAACTATGAGCCAAAGATGTAAAACAAAGTTTGGCTTTAGAAAAAGCAATTTGGGAAGGATTTAAAGATAATTTACAAATCCAGTGATTACCTATCCCTAGCTTAAGAGTTAACATTCTCCATGATGTGACCTGAACTCCTCATTCTAATCTCTCCACTTCCTGCCAAATGGATCCATTAGTTGTCTTCACACATGACCTCTCCCCATTGCCCCATCGCTGGGAAAACCTCGGTGCCTGGAATACTCTCCCTTCCACCAATTTCCTGCAGTCAAAATCTGACGTGCACTTCAACTCTCTCTTTAAATGCTACCTCCTCCATGATAGGTGATCATAAGATTATTCCCAAGTGATACATGTTTCTTCCCCTTGGGCCTCCTGGACACAAGCTTTCCCCACATCAGGTGTCTGCTCATATGTACAGGGGCCAAACTTAATGATCTCTCTCTTGGGTTTTATATATGGGCAAAGAATACATTGTGATGTAAACAAAAACTGGATTTTAGTCTGTTCTGTGTGTCCTTGGGCCATACATAACCTTAGTTTCCTCCCAGGCAAAATAATGGGGTTAGACTGTGTGTTCTCTACGGTGCTTCACAACTAGAACATTCCATGTGACTAATAGTGAGAAGTTTGTAGAGCAGTGTGGGGAGACACACTGGGGACTAAATGCATGCCACTTAGAGCGTCTGGCACCAGGGAGATGCCCAATAAATATTTCTCGACTGATGTACTAACCTCAAGACACACTCTGATTACTTAGGTGTCTATATTTGCCTGTTTGGAGTTGGCTGGGTGCAGTGCCCAAGGATCACAGCTGACCGTTATGGCAGTGGCTGCAGTATCCCCCTAGGTTTATTGAGATATAATTGACATATAACATTGTATAAGCTTCAGATGTCTGTGATAATTTGATATGTGCATATACTGTGAAGTGATCACCACAATAAAGCTAGTTACATCCATCATCTCATATAGTTAGCTTTTTGTGTATGTGGTGAGAACATTCAAGATTTACTCCCTTAGCAACTTTCAAGTATACAATACTGTATTGTTAACTACAGTCACCATGCTATAGTGATGCGATACTGAGAGTAGAGCTTCTCAAACTCAAATATGCATATGCATCACCTGGGGAATCTTGTTAAAATGTAGATTAAGGTCTAGTAGGTGAAAGTGGGGGCCTGAAATTCTGCATTCCCAGCCATACTTCAAGTAGGAAGGAACTAAAGCACAGTAGGAGGAATGAAAGCACTGTAGCAGGAAGGAACTTAAGCACACAGAGTCTGGATCTGTGATTTCTCAAAGTACAACTCCCTATCCAACATTTGTAGGGAGGGTCCTCAAGGGCTGAGGGCTAGCTTTAATGGGGCAAATAAAGTATAATTCCATAGACTTTAATTTTTATACTCTAATAAACGCAGTTGAGTGGTGAGGGCTCCTACTGAGAAATTTGGCCATCGTTCCATGATTGGTAATTATATAAATAACTTTCATTCATTCAGTAACTACTTGTGAGCCTTGCCTGTGTGCCAGGCACTGATCTAGTGCCTGAATAAAACAAGTAAACAAAAACTCTCCGCTCTCATGGAGCTTCCATTTTAATGAAGGAAAATATAATAAATAAAACGAAACACGCACATAGTTGGAATCCCTATACTTTTAGGAAAACACACTTTCTATCATGTATCAGTATTTTCTTAAGTTGGTTATTGTTGTTTTTAATGCTGCTATTCTTGCCTTTTCATTGTAAATTGATATTAGTTTATCAGTAATTATCAATCTAATTGTGGCTTGTTTTGTGAATCCAGTGGTGGGTAGTTAACTTATGTATGTTTCCACCAGTAGTATTTTAGGCCTATACATTTTCATTACCTAGATTCTCAGACATGGAGGCATTTTAAGATTCAATTATGAACCATTCATGTCCCAATGCCAACAGTCAGACAAGTGTAACTAGAACTGATTATCTGATGACTTCCAGCAACGTGACCAAAAGTCACAGATGATAAACCCGCCCATCAATTCAATTCAAGAAAAATTGTTCAAACAGCATGGAACAAATCATACATTTCTGTGAGCATCATTTGCAACAACCCTAAAGTGGATTTACCTAATCTCTTGTCAAATTCTGCTTGTCCAGTGACATTTGTGATCACCAATTCTTTTTTCTCCAAAAGGAAGAAATGGATAGGGTAAATGGGTCATAATTGTGCATGTTCACTGAATCTTTCTTTATCAGGGAAAATTAGAGTTTGAAATTTATGAGGATGCCTGCCATAATCAAAGATGTCTACTGCCTTGGGTTTTACAATTATTCTGTATATGAAAGCATCACAGCTTTCCTTTTGGGTAGATGATTGCATTAGCCATGATTCTCCGTGTTTCTGCTTCTCTACTCTCTCTCTTACCATCAAGATAACTATTATGGGTTTAATTTTCTCCGTGCATACTAGAGCAGATCTTCTTTCCCGGTTTGGACATTTTAGATGTTGGATGTTTCCCCCACTTTGGGCTCAGTCCTAATAGAAAAGGAAGAGATGCTGTCCTGGTAGCAGTTTGAAAGTCAGACTGACAAGTGTCATCTGGCTTTTTTACTTTGAAAACACATGATCTTTCCCCAATATTTTACTATAAGCATGTAGTATTTTCATAAATTTAAAAGCATTTTTTAATGAAATAAAGGATTTGGTAAGGATGACAGAATAAGTATGGTCATTCTTTATTATGAAATGGGGGTGAAATTTAAAAAAAATTCATTTCTTTTTTAGTTAGAGGAAACAGTAAATTAAGTACCCATTACCCTGGGAACAGGGTATAGCCAGACCTTTATACTTCCTGTGACTTAGAAAAGGTCTCTTCTCTCCTCAGAACTCGGGGAACTGTCATGATAGTTTGCAAACATCTGAAAGGGAAAGCCCAGTTACTTTCCTAAAATCCCATGGTATCTTCTAATTGACAGAGAAGGTCAGACCTAAGTCCGCCAGTCAGAGAGGACCCCACAGACCCCACAAGGGAATTCACCTGCAGGACCTAGGGCAACGGCCTGTGGCTGTCTCCATACAGGGCCCGTGGATGTGTGAGAGGGCATCTCCACGCCTGGCAAACCTGCCAGCATCCTGCCCGATACAAGGCAGAACTCACCTTCTCTGAACCAAATTAGCCCCTACATTTCTAGACCAGAACAAAGGAGGAGGAAGGCTCAGAAGGAAGATGGTATACTCTGTTGAAATTTAGCCATTGATAGGGAAAATATAACCATATTGTACCCTAAGCTGTTGAAAAGAGTTTAGTTACACTTCTTGTGTTTGGTGTAGGTAAATATTCCCTCAACCAAGTTCTATGAAAAGATTAGGAGCCCGGATGTTTGTTGATAATGATCCAAATAAAGCTTCTGCAACAAGATTTATCTGTACGTTGACTGCTACACATTATAGCTGTGAGTTTGAACAGCCTGTTGACCTGGGAAAAGAACATAGGAGACCCATGGGCAGCACAGTAAGTGATGACAACAAAATGTGGAAAACTAGCAAATGTCATGATGCCTTTTAGTGTCCCGGACCCTCTGATCTGAGAGGAGCCCGGACTAGGCAAGCCCTGTCCATGAGAATGGGCTGGGCTGAAGTTCGGGGTCTACTCCCTGGGACTTGTTTGGGGGCAGACGGGGAGCAGTGGCTTCTGCTTTTACAAAAGCCTTTACTCCAGAGGAAAGGGGAGTTCTATAGCTTCTGGGAAGATTCCAGTTGTTCTCAGGCGCCTTCCCAGGCCTCCTGCTACAGTGTTTGACATGACACCATAAGCCTTCATTCCTCTGAAATGTGCTTCTCAAGGTGCCACTTCAAGCATTGAAATGAAAACCCATTAAAGACTATAGAAGCAAGAGGAGCGAGAGAGGGGTCAGGGACAAGGAAGCCAAATTAAGCTTTGATCTCTGTTTGGCTTACAGGGCTGTATCCTTTTTCTAGGGCCACCATAACAAAGTAGCTGAAAACAATAGAAAAATATTCTCTCCACAGTTTTAGAGGCTAGAAGTTCAAAACCAAGATGTGGACAGGGCCATGCTGTCTCTGAAGGTTTTAAGGAAGCATCCTTCCTCGCCTCTTCCAAGCCACTGCTGGTCACCAGCAATCCTTGCTCCTTTTTGGAGATGCATCACTTCCATCTCTGACCCCTTTTTACATGGTGTTCTTCTCTGTGTCTGCTGTCTCTGATGTCTCACTTTATAAGGATGCTAGTCATTGGATTAGAGGCCACCCTAATCTTGTATGATCTCAACTAGTTACATAAGCAAAAACCCCACTTCAAATAAGATCTAAAGTTCTGGGTAGACATGAATTTGAGAACATTATTCAACCAAGTACAGCAGTTATACCTCCTTTTGGCTCAGTTTGCTACTACTAATATTCTAAATATGAAAAAAAATCTATTAAAAAGAGAATTTTTTGTGACTCAGATTAGTAGACAGCATTTATTTATTATTTTTAAAATAGGCCTTTTCACTAGCTGGGGTCATTCAAGGTCAAAGGTTACCTTGAATGAGGTTGGAATCCACTGATATATCTTGTATGATATAGCTGTTGCCAGTATTCATAGGCAAAAAAATTGTTATAAATACAGCTTTCCCCAAAATTTGCCTTTGGATGGTCCTTTCAGTAAGTTTCCTCTAGAATACCATGATTTATATCTGTCTCCCATCCCCAACTGCAACCTCCTTCTTGTTGACAATAATCTCTGGGACTATGGAAATTAAAAAAAGCAAATTCACACAAAATTACTGCCAACGCCTTTCTGCAGGCTTCTTGAGGAATACCCTTTCTAAACATCTAGATCTGTACCAAGAAAGAATCCAGAAGAAATAACAATTACTAGTTAATATATTAATGACAGAAAGCATTACTTCATCAAAATATAGAGTGCTATCACACACTCAGTGCCTAAGAATCAAATATACAAGCTGAAAAAAATGGATTAGAAGCTACAAAACTATCCAGTCAATAATTGGAGAAAAATAAAGGAGGTATGCTTCCAAAAAATAGAAAGTGAAAGCCAAGTAAAGTGAAGATATATTTTCTGACTAAACATATTGTAATATAATATATTCATGCTGTATTTTACAAATTTATCCCTGTCTGTTTCAGTCCTTCATTGCTTTATCTAAGGTAGTCTAGTGAGGAAGAACCACATTGCCTGGATTGGATTCCAGAAGTATTTATAAAAGTCGCTTATACCCATAGGCCTCAATAATTTTTGAAGTGATACAAATGCCCTATAATCTAAAGAAAAATAAAAGCACAGAAAAATTTGTAGGAAAATTTGGAATAAGCAAAAATGGCTACTGAGTATCTTTCATAGAAAATTATGCATTGTTTAGAGTACCGTCTCCCAGGTAATCTGACTTAAGCCTGACAACAGGAGCTTTCTTAAATTCTTGGCACTCCAAGAGTTAAAAAGCCTTGGAGCTGTTTTATAACTCTTGTAAGTTGTAGATAACTAATAATAAGGCAAAACTATTGTCTATTGACAATTTTTGCATATCAATATGCAATAAATTCTGGCTGGTGGAGGTTCAATTGACTTCCCTTCCCCAGGATGGAAAAGCATTTTGCAACCATTTTAAAATTTATTTCAATATTCCTGATTTATAAATGTGTTTGTTCTCTGGATTCTCTTTTGAATCAGTTGTAATAGCTTTTCCAGTTCCCTCATTTAATTAATGAGTTAAATAAAATCTTTGACACATGTTCATTTTATATTCGTAGGAGTCATGTTACATTTTTAAAAAATTATTCTTTAACAGATTTATGAAACAAAATACTCCACCATTTTCAGATTAAAAGGAGCCTTCAGTTTTTACTGAAAATTGAATCTAGCCATTACATTAAATTCAAGTGAATTCTTCGAATAGCACTTTTGTATGAAAGCATTAGTCACTGCATATGGACTGACAGTTCAAGGTTATTAAATGCACTATGTTTTCCCAGAGTGTCCTCATTCTTGATGACTTCTGCCTGGAAAATTTTCAGACTAGCTCTCTCCAGGGTTAAGGTAAAACTGGGATATAGCCATAGCAAATGTGGATTCATTTGGCTTGCTTTGTGAATTACCACATCCAAGTTGAGATTGACAGCGATGTAATTCTAAAAATAATTTACTGCTTGATGACAATGCAATAGCTATTACATTTGAATAGTAAATTCACAATTTACATGTCAAAGAGTGAATGAAGAAGGAGCAGGAACGGGAATGTACCTCCGTTCAATCCTTTACATGGGGGATAGGGATCCGCCTGTACTAAAATTCTTGCTATAGGTCACCTGCTCACCCTGACACACTTAGGCCCCAGGCAAAATTAAAAATATATTAGAAAGTATGTCTTTGGTATATTTTAGCTGCGAGTTTCTGCTAACTCCTTATGACTACCTCAACCGTCAGTTTTCTCCAACCCAGTCCCCCTGTCAATAGATTCTGAATAATTCTTTCATACTAAAATATTAATAACTTTCAACATGTTACCTTTCCCAGGAGCTTTATTTTAAAAGAGAATTGCAACCCACACATATATAGTCAACTGATCTTTGACAAAGAGCAAAGGCAATTTCACGGAGACAGGATAGTCCTTTTAGCAAATGTGCTGGAACAACGAGACAACCACATTAAAAAAATGAATCTAGATACAGGTCTTAAAGCTTTCACACAGTTTACTTAATTAACTCAAAATGGATCATAGACCTAAATGTAAAATGCAAAACTATAAAATTCCTAGAAGATAATAGGAGCATATCTAGGTGACTTTGGGTTTGGTGATGACTTTTTAGATACCCCATCAAAAGTATACTCTATCAAAGAAAAAATTGAAAAATTGGACTTCATTATAATTAAAAACTTCTGTTTTGAGAAAGACACTGTTAAGAGAATGAAAAGATAAGCCACAGACTGGGAGAAAATATATGCAAAACAAATACCTGGCAAAGGACTTGCATTCAGAATATATAAAAGACTCTTAAAACTCAACAATAAGAAACCAAACAACCCAATTAAAAAATAGGCAAAAGATACAAACACCTCATCAAAAAAGAAATAGAGATGGCAAATATATGAAAAGATGCTCAACATCATATATCATTAGGAAAACGCAAATTAAAACAATGAGATGCCACTCAACACCTATTAGAATGGTTAAAATAAAAATACTGACAACCCCAAATGCTGACAAGGATGTGGAGCAACAGGAACTCGCACTCACTGCTGGTGGGCATGCAATATGGTACAGACACTTTGGAAGACAGCTTGGCAGTGTTTCATAAAGCCTAAAGTGGTCTTACCATCTAACCTAGTCCTCACACTCCTTGATATTTACCCAAAGGAGTTGAGAACTATGTCCACACAAAAACCTGTACACAAATTTTTATAGCAGTTTTACTCATAATTGCCAAAAACTTGGAAACAATCAGGTACCCTTCAGTAAGTGAATGAATAAACTGTGTTATATCTATACAACAAAACAGTCAACGATAAGAAGAAAAAAACTATCAAGTCATGGGAAGATATGGAGAAATCTCATATGCATATTGCTAAGTGACAGAAGCTAACCTGAAAAGGATGCATACTGTATGATTCCAACTATATGACATTTGAGAAGAAGCAATGCTGTAGAGACAGTAAAAAGATCAGTGGATACCAAGGATTTGAGGGGAGGGAGGTATATGTGGAGCACAGAGGATTTTTAGGGCAAACTGTTCTGTATCATACTGCAGTGCGGTGTACCTCACAAAAACCCATAGAGCTGTTTAAACAAAGATGAACCCTAATGTAAACTATGGACTTTAGTTAATAACGTGTCAAGATCAGTGCATCAATTATAAGAAATATACCACACTAATGCAAGATGTCAGCATGGGAACTGTCTACAGAGGCAGAGGGAGGGTCTATTTTTTGTGCCATTTTTCTGTAAACCTAAAAGTGCTCTAAAAACAAAATCTACATATTAAGAGAGAATTGAAGGGTGAACAAAATGTTTAACACAAAAGTGTGACTCAGTTGAGGGATATCGATAGATGTTGGAAATAAGCAATCCCCCCAACATTTCATTCACATCAAAGAGAAGCGAGCATTCCTGCCGTCAGTGATGCAGAATGCCTGAGGACTGCGGAGGGATTTTGCTTTCTTCTTTCTTCTCCTGATCCCTGCTTCTTGTCCACTCCTGCCCCAGACTGACTGATGGGCAAATATTAGCACTATGTCTTAAATCCTTATTTTGCTGTACCCTTTGCTGCTTGTACATAAAAGGTAATCAGTTACCATCAGTTTTTTTTCTCTATACCTCTGAGACTGTTTCTGACTAGTTTGCTCATTTGTTGTTCTTTCGATTGAGGGAGAAGGTGAGGGAATTAGAAAGCACAACTTGGTAGCCACAATATGGCCATGGGTATATGAAAGACAGTTTGGGGAATGTAATCAATAATGTTGTAAAGATTTTGTAGGGTGTCAGATGGGCACTTGTCTTATTAGGGAGACCACTTCATGGACGGTGTAGATGCCTGACCACTGCACTGTACACCTGAAGCTGAAGCTGAATACTACTGTATGTCAACTAACATATATATATATATATATATATATATATATATATGGTCACAGGATGTGGAATACAGCATACGGAATAGAGTTAATGGAATTGTAACAGCTATATACAATGTCAGAGGGGTAGTAGATTGGGGGAGAGGGGTTATCCTTTGTGAGGGGTGTAAATGTCTAATGATTAAATTGTTTTGTACACCTGAAACTAATTTTTAAAAAAAGGTAATCAGCTGACCTTAAAATGGGAGATTATCCTGGATTGTCTGAATGGGCCCAATGTAATCACAGGGGCTCCTGAAAGGGGCAGAGGTAGGCAAAGAGATGGCAGTAGGAGAGAGATGTGGCCTCCCATTGCTGGCTTTGAAGAGAGAAGAATGGGACCGTGAGCCAAGGAATGTAATAACCACAATAAGCTGGAAAAAGCAAAGAAACAGATTCTCCTCTAGAGCCTCCAGAAAGGAACATGGCCCTGCCAGCATCTTGGTTTCAGCTCAGTGTGACCCATTTGGAACTTCTAACCTTCAGAATTACAAGTAAATTGTGTTGTTATAAACTAGTAAGTTTGTGGTAATTGGTTAAAGAAGCAATAGGATTCTTGGAATGAAGGTGCAACTTACAGAACCAGAGAAGCCCAGTGAGTGAGCAGGTTTGGGAAGGAGGAGGAGTTTAATTATGAGCACAACACAGAAGCAAGTCGAGTGAGTGGGTCAGAGTCCGGCTTCGGAGTCAAAGGCTGGTCCATATTATAGCTCTGCCTCTACCAAGCTGTTTCAAACGGGCCAAGACATGTTAAACCTCTCTGTGCTTCAACCTGCATGAAATGAGGATAAGAGTACCTACATCATAGAGTATTATATAAAGGAACAGGATAATTTATGCAAGGTCCTTAGACTTAGTAGGCACGTGCTTCACTGCTGGATGATGACGATGACGATAACGACAGATACAGAACTCACACTTCCTGTGCACTGATTTTTAGTCATCATGGGCCATTAAACAACTTTAACTACTTGTTTTATGACTAGTCAGGATAGGAATAAAAAAGATAAATTACCTTGCTTCCTGTTTAGAAGGGGTGCCAAGGTATACTATTTAAATTATTATTCTTCATACTTGCACATATATACATTCTCCAACTTAAGTTAGATGCACACATTCATTTTTTAAAGGTGATATTGCATTCCTCTTTTAAGCCAGACCTTGGATTTCCCCTTACAAAAGCCTAATGAGATTGCTATGCTCTACAGTGGTTCTCAACCTTCCTAATGCCGCGACCCCTTAACACAGTTCCCCATGTTGTGGTGACCCCCAACCGTAAAATTATTTTCATTGCTACTCTATAACTGTAATTTTGCTACTGTTATGAATTATAATGTAAATATCTTTTTGTTTTCCGATGGTCTTAGGCGACCCCTGTGAAAGGGTCGTTCGACCCCCAAAGGGGTCGCGACCCACAGGTTGAGAACCACTGCTCTAGGAGCACTAGGGCTGGGAAATAACTGTCCAGTCCTGTGGCCTGGACCCACGGAAGGGCAAAGAGTAGTCACAGGAGAGGTTAACAGGAGATCCCAGAGTTGGAAGAAAATGGAACTTGTCTAAAGAAGATTATCTCTGCATCCCTCTTTATTAAAAGCTCCACAACCCCCCCAGGGGAGCTATGCTTTAAAGGGCATGTTTTCTCCTTGGAAATAGATTTTTTTCTCCCTTGGGCTACGGGTATATTTGCACATTTCTAGAGGTTAGTATATCCTAGCTGCTCACTGAACACAAAGTTTAATAAAAGGCGCCTGCTCCAAAAGAGCTCAAAGTCTGGTGGGAGCACCAGCAGCCAAACACCAATGGCATAAAAAAGTTTGTTTTAGAAAGGATGAGACCAAGCCCTTCACATGACTTGTGGAGGCTGGCAGAACACAAGTGGCAGCATGACAAAGGGCAATGCTCCAGAGGGAAGTGTAAACAGAAATGTCTCTAGTGAACAGGGAGTCTGGTTTCCAACTCTGACTCTCCACTGCCTTGTATATTAAACTTTACTCCATTTTCCAAAAAAGTATATAGAATATATGCAGCAATCAATTAGAACCCAAGATTGTAGAAGAATGCTGTTTTTCAACCCCGGGCAGAGAACTCTTATTGACAGACCCCTAGACTAATTCCAGTTTTTGGTTATTATAAGTAAAACTACTGTAAACACTCATCTACAAGTTTCTGTTTTAGGCATTTTTTTACATTTACATCAATCAAACATCTAGAGTGGAATTTCCAGATTACAGGGTAGGTGTATGTTTAGTTTAAAACCTCCATTATGAGGAATCAATAGAGATCGTGAAGTGAGACTGTGTTTTAAGTAAAAACAGGTTGGCTAAAATGGAAAGATTTTTCTTTTTGTCACGTTGAATTTTTTTGTCAGGGACAGCAATTTTATTTAAACGTTTCAAAAATCTTTTATCATCATTTCAGTCTACAAACTGGAATCTCCCCTAAATGAAGGAAAGTAGCTTAACTGACAAGTGCGAGTGCTATTCGTGTGTAAGGTGATCCACACTCTGCCATTTTGTCAGCTAACAACATAGTTCACACCTCTTTTTAACCAAGTCCTCTGCATTTCTACATCGAGTGGTTCTTTTTGGGGATTTGGCATAAAAAGAAACTCAAACACTGGGATGCACCCTATCACAAAAGCTCTTTGTTGACTCCTGCATCAAAACATTTTTTTAAACCAGATCAAAAATAATTATATCTTTCCCTCTGAAGGAGAAACCTCTTCACTGATCACCTTAGAAATATTCTAGAATTTTAATCCACTCTGCTTTTATTGCTAAGACACTTACTTGCAGCATCTTAAGTAGCCTGTGATGCATGCTTTTCAAAGTGCTCCTTCTGTTAACTGAATTAGATGCCTCATTAAAGCCTCTGACAGAGCAATGCCAAGTTAGCTGGACTGGAAGCAGACACTGCTAATCTAAATATTAACCAACTTCTTAAAGACATGGAGGCCACAGTTCATATGTGTTAGACCAAGGACCCAGGGTGCCATCCACAGGGCATCTCTGGGCCGAGGCTGACAAACCATCAAAGCCAAGATGGCTGGCAAGGTCCTGCAGAGCATAACCTTTTAGCAAGGTCCCATTTGTACATGTTTCCATAAGGTTTCAACCTTTGATTAGAAGGTGGGAAACAAGGATTTGACTTCGCAGCCCAACTTTTCAGCAATATGTAAAACTGAAACCAGATTTTGTAGAAAACACTCTTGATATAAATAGAGATTTTAGAAATTCAAAAGGGGGACATAGCACTACTAGCTTAAATGGATACAAGCATGACTTCATATTTACAGCACCTATCATCAGAAAACCTCAGCGCCCTTCATGGGAAGGCCATGAGAAAGAACTTTTCAGTAACCGAAAAGAAACTGTAAGACAGACTTAAAGCAGAAGTCTCCATGTTCTGGTCAAACATTCTCTTGTGTGTTTATAGAAAGCTTTTACTTAAAAGTCAAGTCCGCATACTCTTATTACTGAGAATTCAGGAGAGTCTGAAATTTCAAATACATTCGTAGATTAATACTAGGCACTTGGAAGACATAAATTGTTTTATAAAAAATTTATTTCTCTGTAAATACAAATTCCAACATCAACAAACAATAGTCCAGTGGAAAAATACTTAGCCATTAACATTGAAAACTTTTTCTTAAATTTAATAAATAGAACTTTGGCATTCCAAATTCTAGCTGTAAACCCTACTAAAAAACAAAAGCAAAAAACAACCCCTTTACAAAAAAAGAGGCAAGAATGAGATTAGAAGGCATAAGCCAACCAGTGGCTTCACATTGTTTTTACAATAACTGTATTTCAATTAAGTCATGACCACTGTATTTATTTACACGTGAGGTATTTTGGGTGGTTCAAACTGAACCTAAGTTTACAAACCAGTCACAGTGACTGATTACACACTCTGCTGTGCTTTTCATGGAACCACCTAGCACCTTAGTACTTCTTATCATCACATCAATGTGATGCTGAATTTCATATCTATGTATTTAAATAGCTATTTATACATATATGTACACACATATACACACACAGATGACATTCCAAAGGCTTCCTGCTCACTATACAGGGAAAAGGCTGGGCTCCAAAGACATATATCTGATATCTCCTCTCATGTTTACTAAGTTATCTACCTAGTAATGAAAAACTGCTCCTTGCTTTAAAAAATTTCTTAATCAGTCTATTTACAGAAGAACAAGGTGCAATAATCGTCAACATTCTTATAGCACATGTAAAACAGAAATGAATGCTTACTGCAGGCAAAAAGGCACAAAGGTTCTCTCTGTATGCAGCTGCAATAGTGTTGTTAATGACTTATGGATTTTAAACTATCAATAATACATTCTTAATACACTCAACACTTTTTTAAATAAGAAAAAAATAAAAAAATCCAAAATCGTTCCCCTTCATGATTAAATGCATAATATTATCATACAGCAACATACCACCATGGCATTTTGGGGTAAAATTGGTAATTATACTCTTTATACCAAATAATATTATAGTTTTTCTTGTTTTGTGAACACTGAAAAGAACTGTTAAAAATGGAAACGAAATCAATTAACTTTGATTTTGAGACCTATAGCTGGCAGTTTCAAATGATACGGTCTGAGTGAGCAAGGTTATGAGAATTGCTTATTACCGTAATTACGTATCTACAAGGACAGAAATCTACATAAGAGAATGCCAATAATCCAAACTAAGGTATGCCCGAGGTGAAGTATGCTATGAAAAAATACAGTCCAAGTTCTCAGCTGCTATGTTGTTCACTGAACTATTCATGATAGTGAAAGAATATTTTCCCAATAAACTAGTTCCTTTAAAAATATCCTCTAAGAGATTCCTAGTAATAAGTATTGAACTATAATATTAATTTATAAGCGCATTAATAAGTCAGAAATGTACACTATCCATTTTAACAACACTTTCCAGCCCTTGAGATTGTCTCTAATAAGCCTACTGAAATAAATCTAATTCAGCTTAATAAACTGTCACAACCAAAATAAATTTCACTAAAATATAATATTGTTAACATTAAATATTGAATCCTATTTATAATCTAAAAAGGGGCCATACTTATTAAAAGAAAAATTCAGGCATGACTTATCTAGTCCATACTTAAGCTTTCTGAAATTAGAGGTCACTGAAAATTTACTAACAGTTTAACTAAAGTCATACTTTTATTCTGACATAAAACGAGAAGACAATCACTGTGCCTTCGATCTGCAGAGACAGTTTGGGTCTTTCATTGAGACAATTGTTACTTTACCCGTTTTAATGTGACTGGGGCAGAACAATCTCAACTTCAAAAACCAGAAGACTAATAACAAATGTTAATCCTGCGTAAGATACTTCCTTAGGAGATAGTTAATTCACAAAAGCATAATTTAAAAGTTCTCGTATCTAAGGAAATTTTCATATAGATTGACTTTAAAATTAGGTTAATTTTTATCTCAGACCTATACCACTGTAATAACCCAAGAACATCCTAGTTCAAACTAACCCAAAAGGTCATTTTGGGGTAGGGGAGTTTTCTGAAAAATAAAAATGAAAATTAAATACTGATGAATTAGAATACTACTAGTTTAATTCCCAAAAAATTACCCTCCAAGGCTATCTATTTATTATCTAGGCCCCTTCACAAACTCCAGACTCTACATTTTATAATTCAAGGCTATACTGAAACTATCACATCTTAATTCCCATTTTTAAGGAGAGTATACATTTTAGAAACTGAAATACATCAGCAGTAGTTTGTTAATGTCCTACTAAGTTAAAAAAAGTTTTTTACCTCAAGATACGTCAAATTCTGTAAGCTTTAGGAAACTTATTTTAAAAGACAAAATACTATTTTATCGCAATTAAGCTATAAAACAAAAATGTATCTACAGTAGATTGACACAGATGACCAAAAGTTTGTCTAAAACAGCAATAACCATAAAACCTCAAAACATATATTAAAAATCTAGGAGACATTTAAGAAAGAACTTAGTGACCCAAATCAGTGATTTTTGTTTGTTTTTTTGCCCATTAGCGCTATGTTTTAGGGAGCCTCTATTTCTAAAATGTGGAGGTTGGGCATTCTATTCAAACAGAATGTAAAAACATGTGCTGCACTTGTGGCTTATCTCTTTTAGATGCCATTATCTACTTGATTGTAAAGGGCCGTTTTTACAGATACTTTTACAAGGCAAAATTCTTTGCATCAGATTTTCTGTACAAATTTACTATTATACTCCCTGAATGTCTTCAAACCACCATAAGTAGACAATGGCCCCCTCGGAAAGCCAGGTTCTTCCCAGTGACTAAGTCCCTCTTTACTAGGTTAAGGACCCTAGGGCGCAGAATCACTATAGTGCACTGAGTTCCTAGAGCCCAGGTCCTGAGTAAGAAGAGCAAGGAAGACTTAGGCACTGACAGAAGGGAAATTATAACTGACCATTGAAATATAACTATGAAATAACTTATTAGTGTTGTATGCAAGCCAAACTCTGAACTGAATGTCTTCCTGGGTAGTTTCCTTAAATGCTTTATCCCACGAATTCACTGCTGAAAATATTTCAGAAAAACCTTTTCTCAGAGCAGCCTTTATACCAGTATATAAGCCTGACGAGAAAACAGACATGTTGTTGCCCCAAACAATATTATCCTGCTTGATTCACACCCCTTGCTCCTTCTACCTCTTATTTAGTCTTGATTTGAATGAGACTTGGTTGCACCAAGAAAACAAACCAATTTGTAAAGGGCAGTATTTGCCATAATGAAGTATATTCACAAGAATGTAATGAATGCTCTGAAGGCAGTAAAATATCTAGTCCTTCCAAAATACCAATGAAAACAGGAAAATGCTCATTTGGAAGTTTAAATGACTGCACGTCTACTGATAACTCAGTTGCATTTCATGGTGATATCCTGCAACCCCAGTAAGACCTAACCTGACTTAAGTTTGGAATCTACCAAAAACCCTGTTTTCAATGTACTTTACCTAATAAAAGGAATTGAAATGTCACCTGATTTAGATTGTTTTATGTTAGTGATAATTCAGATATAAAGAAAACAGATTGTTTTTTTCCTAAAGTAGCTTCAATTTTAAAAGATACAAAACTGTTACAATGTAAACATTGAGATTTAGATAAATAAGCTATTGTTCCAGAGTCATTCTGTTAATCTTTCTTTTACCATAATGAAAGGGGGCCTTAGAAGGTTTGCATTAATTATATATTGCTTTGTTTACATTAACACATTGTGGACCAGTGATGCAGATTTGTGTCTATACATTTAAATGCCCCATCCTCAATGTGCTTATATCTAAAATATAAGTAAAAAACTGTAAATGGTAAGGGACATGTTAAAATTAGTTCAAATTATGTTAACTGCCTTGTAATATATAAATTACTATACTAGTAAAAAGATCATCACATCGAAATTTCACACCTCTAAGGCAATCCACAATCACTCCCGGAAAAATAGCTGATGTATTGTATCTATGGTACTAAAATCGACCCAACCCCACCACCTCATCATCTCAGCACAGTAGTTGTTCAAAATACAATGGTTTTGCCTCTTGTACTGCTAGTAGAACACTCGCCTGCTATTGGGACTCTTGTTCAGCCAGCCTTTGAAAACCCTAAAATACAACACAAGCTTCTACATGAAAAGAAAATACAAGAACAGTGTGTGCCTTTCTCAGAAGCTTTGCTTTGACCCTAGAAATCATAATTTTGTGAACATACACACACGTGTGCGTGCACACACGTACACGTGCGCGCACACGTACATGCGTGCACACACACTCACAAAATCACACAGGATAAAACAAAATCCTATCCCCTGTATCTGAAGGGCACTGTTCACAGCTTGGTCCTACAATCAGTAGTTTGAGAATACAGAATTTTTTTTTCTTATACCCTTTATCACATTTTCAAATGGTAATTTGACTTTTGTCCTGATTAGATAAGCCCTTTCAAGACTGACTCATTGTCTCCTTCCCCCATCTCCCAAAAAACAAATACACACACACACACACACACACACACACACACACACACACACACACACACACACACAAATCCTAAGTGCAAGTCATGCGTCACTTGCAACTTTCCAATATGGCTCCTAAAAAGGAATACGAGGAACTATAACACAGCAGCATTTCACATGGGTCATTATTGCTGTGGGACCGACACTCAATCACTGGGTAATGCAGTTGTCTCCCATGTCCTGAGCATAGCGGTCTGATATTGTAGTCCTTAATTCATCTATGTCCCTCCGTAACTGGCATACATCTGACAGTTTTTTAGAGAGTGTTTCTGGACTGTGGTCGTTCTCAGTCTCTTCAGCTGAACAGTTCAGTGCTGTGGAAATAAAATATGGAGAGACTGTGTCACATTTTTTTTAACACTTTTAGGATTTTCAACTTAATTAGCATTGGCAATATAATGCTATACACTGAACACTAGTCAGGCTCAGGTTTAAATTACGCATCATCCTACAGAGAACAAAATGATGGTTGCCTATGGGAGGGGGCCTGAGGAGTTGGTGAAAAGGTGAAGGGATTAAGAAGCACAAATTGGTAGATACGAAATAGTCAAGGGGATGTAAAGTATAACATAGGGAATACAGTCAATAATATTGTAATAATTATTTAGTGTCAGGTAGGTAAATAGACAAATTGGGGGGGAGCACTTAGTAGATTATATAAATATCTAACCACTATGCTGTACACCTGAAACTAATATAAAATAATACTGAATGTAAACTGTAATTGAAAAAAAACTTAAAAAAATAATAATATTGTAATAACTATGTATGCTGTCAGATGGGTGCTAGATTTATTGGGGTGATCACTTCATAAGTTATATAAATGTATAATCACTATGTTGTACACCTGAAACTCATATACTATTGTATGTCAACTGTAAAATAAAAAATATTAAAAAAGGAAAAAATTATGCATCATTTAATATTAAATATATCTGATCTACTTAGCCCTTTTAAAATTTTCTAATTAAAATGCATTAAATTCATACAGTAAAGCACACAAATTCAACATGTTTAATGGATGACAATATTCCAACAGTAGAAAAAAGCATTCTTTAACAACTTTACTACAGCTCAACTAGAGCACTCAGTTTTTCCCATTTAACAAAAATCTGAAAAACATTTGTGTAGTGAGGGGTGATACCTTAAATTTTTATAGACTGTAAAGTGGGGGTAATTGGCATAAGAACGTAAATTTTTAAAATATATGGTAAGTGTGGGTGGGACCCTACAATCCCAAACAATTGAATTAGGCTGATAGCGAGGTGCCCAAAGGCTGAATAACTGAGAGTGAGGCCTTGAGTCACATAACTTTTAATTATTTACTCCAGTTCCTCTCTTTGTCAGCATATCTCAACATAAAAGCAGGTGGAGCCAGCGACTGTAAAATATTACAATATATATTACCGCTTCATTTGCCCTGATAGCTTACTGGAGCCATAAGAGTCAGACAAGTTCTTTGTTATTTTAACAAACACTAACTGAACACATGCCATGATCCAAGCACTATGCTAGATGGTAAGGTCTGCAAAAATAATGGATATCGTGGCTTATTCTTTTTCTTTGTATGAAATATTTTAATGAATTATGAGCCATTTGACCATTACAGACTTTAACCCTTAACATTTCCTTCCTATGTACAACCAGATAATTAGAACAGCTTATCTCAAGCGTGACAGAATACCATAGTATGAATGAGAGTAAGAGTAATGTTTGCTTACACATTTGCATGCTTCGCTAAGAACCAAAGGGAATGCTTCCGATTCCTTAGGTCAACAATGCAAATTCAATGACACATATTTTTCCCCGCTCAAAGTTTCAGGTGAAATACAACAAACACTACTTTGCCTTTCAATAGCACTTTTTATCCAATTATTTTACTATTATTTTCTTTACCCTCAATATCCTTGTGAGGTAGTGAAGGGAGGGAGCAAGGAATAGTGGTTTATTCTTAATAATTTACATACACTTTCATAAACAAGTAAGCACATAAAACAAGTATTGTTGCTGGTCAAAGGCTACAGAGGCAGGAGGAGAACAAGTAGGTTCTGTGCTGGACATACTGAGTCTGCGCTGCCTATGAAACAGCTGGTTCCAGTGCACAGGTCGGTATAATTAGGGCCCAAAAGGACATTGTAGGCAGAATAAGAGAAATGTCTGTATGGGTCAAAGGTACAGTGATAACAGAGCACAACAGGACATGGAAAAAACTACTCAGATAAAGTATATAGAAGAGAAACAGAAAAACAACAGCAAAAGGCATCTGGGAGACACCGATATTTACGTGGCAGAAAAGTCCACAGAATATTGAGACTGAACAGTCATAAAGGCAGAAGCAGAACCTAGAGAATGATGTCATGGAAACCATGGTAGCAGAGAGTTTTAAGAAGGATGGGTGAACAGTGCTGACAGATAATCCATGGAGATGTGATAGGATTCAAAAGAATCCATTGGTTTTTGACAAATTAGCTGGCTGGCCTAATTTTGACAATGCCAAACCATAAGGTAAGAATTTTGGGATTACATTTTGAAGACTCGAAAGAGTATATATATTGGGAGGTGAATGTGGCAGGGTTCTTAAATCTCCCTTTTATTCATATTAGGATAGCACTCTTATCCTATTACAGAAAAAGTTAACGAAATACTGTATATACAGAAGAGTGAAAATGTAAAAGGTTATGAAATAATTGAAAGGATGGCCTAAAATAGTGGGGAAAATGGATCTTCTGAGAGTGGGCTTTTGCGTCTTGCTCCAAGAGATCGTTGCTAACTATACCACCTCCTGTTCACCTGTCAAACTTCTCCTTTAAGACTGAAGCCCACACGAGCCACTCCATGGAGCCTTACCAGCCCGTAACAGGTAGATTTAGTTGGCTTTCTTTTTCTCTTGTGCTCCCACTGTCCCTGTCCACATCTCAATCACAGCACTTACCACAATGTTCTAACAATTTTGTTAATGTGTGAGCAAGGGCTGTGTTCAAATTGTCTGCATTATCAGCACCTTAGTGCCTGGCCTATAGAGAGTATTTAATAAATATGTACTGAGAGAATAAATATACTTTACAGTGTTTTTTACATACCCACACTCATGTATTTGAACACACACTTATGAAGTGGAGGGGAAAATTCTGCACATATCTGTGAGCACAGTTACGTTTCATTTAACAAGTGATATACTTTAATCAAGAGTATTACATATTTGGTTTGCCAAAATAACTATTTTGATGCAAGATGACGCGATCTTTTCTACAAAACTGGAAACAAAACTAGTCCCCCATCTAGTCACATTTCATTGTTATTAGGTAATTACTCAATACATGTTGGTGTATAAACCTTATGGTCTTCTCCATTTATATCTCCTAACTGAAGTCCATTTCTTCTGTATTAAAAAGAGACTGACTGGGCTGGCTGAGTGGCTCAGTTATTTAAGAGCGCAAACTCTGAACAGGGTCACCGGTTCGATTCCCACATGGGCCAGTGAGCTGCACCCGAGCTGAGCTGCCGGTAGGCGGCTGGGTGGCTCAGTGGTTAGAGCATGTGCTCTTAGCAACAAGGATTCCGGTTCAACTCCTGCATGAGATGGTGGGTTACGCCCACCCGCAACTAAGATTGAACACAGCACCTTGAGCTGAGTGGCCGCAAGCTGCCAACAGGCAGCTGGATGGCGACTGGACTTGGAGCTGAGCTAGCTGCGCCTCCACAACTAAGACTGAGGGACAGCAACTTGGCTGTTCCCCTTTCCCAATTCCCCAATAAAATCTTAAAAAAAAAAAAAAGAGACCAACAGGTCAATAATATAATTTAGAACCACATGCACAGAAGAGTGTTCCTGTAACAGCGACACAGAAGGAAGGGACACCAGGATATTCCTGTGGCAGCTCTCACAACTGTGTGCAGAGAAAGGTAGAACTGAGGCAAAACGGGTGGGAGTCACACTGAAAGGGACAAAGCCAGCAGGTAGCATGACAAGAGCGACACATCTGTTGGCCACGGAAACTGGTTCCTGTGACAGCACTTGCATTTACATTAAGCAATTGCTGTAGAACATACACTACATAGGAAAGCAAGTGAGTATTTTTTCTCCAATATTTTACCAGTGAACAGATGGCTGGGTTGCTAATTTACACAACTGCCACATGAAAGCAAATAGAATTATTGTTTTTTAGAAGAGAAACCAGGAAATCACACCTAACTATTATCACTCCAGTCACATATTAACAGGTCAGCGCAGCTCCTAGGACCGCACAGGCAGATCTGGAAGCATTCTGGCAAGTGGCACTCCATGTCAACTCTGACCCTGCCCATTTCTCTACAGTGAAGGGAGTTCTAGCAAGGAAGTAAAACGGGTATTCAAACACCCAGACTGATTCAGAGGTTTAAAAATCTAAGTAGGGAAGGAGATTAAAAACAAATAGAGGAAAGGCAGTCAGAAGTTCCTGATTCATAAAGACAGGTTTCTAATTGTTAAGCAATACTGTCGGGACAAGTCATCAGCCACTTACATCTGATTCCCAGTAGTAATGAAAGATTAGGCTCCTTGCCCTGAGCGCGCTGATTAAGAATACTACACAACGCCTTCAAGTCAAACAAACAATAGGACATTTCCTTGAACAGCTGATCAATCACACTCAAATCAAATAATGGCCGTTTAGAAAGCACTGCCTGCTGCCTGGATTGGTCTGCTTCGTGGCCCTGATCCAATAAAGAGCTTGTGTCTTCTGTTTGTCTTTGGTTCTGCAGTGGATAGAGAAAACAAAAATCTGGTGGTTAGAACACAGGGAAGGTACTCAAAATTTAACACAGCTTAACATTTTCACCCAAGTCTATAAATAAAACAGCGGCATCATATTATATGTATATTAACTAAATTTAATTGCATACACACAGTAGAAAAAAAAGAGAAAAATAATTTAAATAGTAGATATGGTTCCTCTGTGCCATTGATGCCCTAGGGTAAACCTGAGAGAGGAAACATACATCTAAACAGTCTTAGTTTCTAGAAGACTCTCTCAGGTTCTCGCATAATGAGCGTCTTGGTTGTGTGTTTAGTTTTCTGTAACGAGATTTATCCTAAAACAAAAGGAACTACAAAGAAACTTTAAACCTCATCCTGTTGTTTTATTGTTAGTAGCAACAGTGATTTAGTTACAGTGTGACCATTTTTTGTATACAGAGAAAAAAGTATACATGGTAGGAACCAAATTTTTCAATGTAAAAGAAAAAGAAATACAACTAAAAAGTCAAGAAAGGGGAAAAAATACACTGAATAGCTCTGAATTGTTAAATTTGAATTGGAAGTATTATTATGAACTCAAGATTTATTATATCGAAGAAAGTTACCCCGAACGTTATCTCCCAAATTGTCACTATCTACTCCTCATCCTGAAAATTGCTAATGAAATGTAAGTTTAACTATGCTTCCATGTAGGAATGCATTTCAGAATGACCAAAAAAGCTTGTATTGATGAGGAGAAGATTTTTTTTAACAGATAAACGACAGCTAGTAAATATAATTAGAAAAAAATGCCATTCTTTTAATCATCTAATGATTCAGGCAATGATTGCTGTTGGATACTAAAGCCACCAAGGGAAAGGGTGCTGGCAAACTGCATATTCAACAGCTGTCCACGTATCACTCACAGGTTACTTGCTGTTTGTAACATTGCTCATGTTAAAATGGAAAAAATACATCTGTCACCACCTTAACCCGGTGAGATCAGTATCTGTGTAACTTACAATTGGATAACCAAACATATATAATTTGATGATGTGAATACACCTAAAGTATTCAAGCCAAAAAAAAATGCTTGACCTGAATCTAATGATACCTTTAGCTTTAACTTCTATTGGGTTGTCGGAAAAGTCATGATGTATTTTGTCTGTGTTTTTCAAAGGTCATTTATTTATATAAAGAACAAAGACCAATCAATGATATATGCCTGTTTTGTTCAATAGATAACCTTTTGCCATCTTTCAGTGAGCTTCATAATTCCTTGTTTATAGAAGGACCTGTCTTTATTTGCGAAAAACTGAACAAGGTGCTGATTTACGGCCTCATCTGAATTGAACGTTATACTATGCAAGGAGTTTTAAAGAGAGAGAAACAAGTAGAAGTGTGATGGAGCAAGGTCAGGCGAGTATGGTGGGTGTGGCAACACATCCCATCCAAGCTCCAATAATTTTTGACGGGTGATCAAACTTGTGTGTGGTCTCGCCTTGTCGCAATGGAACACAACTCCTTTACAATGAACAAGCTCTGGATGTTTCTGGATGATGGATTTGTTCAAAGTGACCAACTGCCGACAGTACACATTTGAATTGTTTGGTTCCTTGGTAGGAGCTCAACACCTTTAAAATCCCACCACACTGAGAGCATAACCTTCCTCTGATGAATGTCTGCTTTTGATGTCATTTGAGGCGAATCATCACGTCGGGACCAAGACCATTTGTGTACCACATTGTTGTAAACAATCCACTTCTCATCACCAGTTAATAGTTGCTTCAAAAAAGGATTAATTTCCTCACGTTTAATGAGCATACTGCAGATGTTTATACGTGCCATCAAATGAACTTCTTTGAATTCATGCAGAACTCAAATATCGAGCTTGCTTACATATCCCAGCTTCTTCAGGTGGTCGTGAATGCTTGAATGATGGATGTTCAATGTTCCTGCAATCTCTTGTGTCATGTAACGTGGGTTGGACTCAATCAATGCCTTCATTTTGTCATCATCAACCTTGGTGGGCCTCCCTGACCGAGGAGCCTCGTTGAGATCAAAATCATCAGCACGGAATTTTGTGAACCATCGTTGGCACTGACGTTCTTGTAGAGCATTGTCACCGTAAACTTTATGCAACTTTTCAAAAGCTTGATGCACGTTCTTCCCTTTATGCAGGTAAAACAGTAAAATATGGCAAAAATGCACAGTTTGGTCTTCCATCTTCAACTTGTAAAATCTTCAAAACTCAACCAAATCGCTCAATTTTTTTTAGAATAAAACTAGAACTGTCAACTGTCAAATGACATAGCAATAATGTAGATGCGAATGACTCTAGTACTTCCAAAAATGAACTGGCGCCATCTGTCGCAAACATGCGTCATGACTTTTCCAACAACCTGATAGCTTTTAAGAAACAGAGGGGGTAGAGAACAAGATAAATGATATCATGAGGAAGAAATTAAATAAATCTAGAAGACCTGACAATCTACAACTCTGGAAGATAATAGGCCCAATTTTATCAACAAGTCATTAACATGGGAAAAGAAGGGGGCCTTAGATTTTATAAGACAAAATGAAATGCAACTCATGGTCCTTACAGAATGCTGGTTTCAAGTCATCATAAAAACATTTGTGAAGTGGGGAAACTTTAATATACACTAGGTATTATCAAATATCATGGAATATTTTTCTTATTTGGATGTGACAATGGTGATATGGTTATGTAGAAAAATGTCCCCATTTTTGGAGATGCCTTCTGAAGTACTTAAGAGGCAAAATGGCATGATGACAGTTAAAAAACTGAGTATTATTTGTATAACATGTCCTTAAATGCAAGCCAAGTATTTCATCTCATAATTCAATGGAAAAAAGTGTGACCTGTTCCAATGACAGTGTCAACATTGTGCCTTCCTTAAATATTTCCAAGGGTAATTTTGTTTATATTCAATTTATGCTTCATTAGATGGCTTTGGGCCCTAATCTCTACCTAACATTTGACTTTGCTGGAGTAAAGTCTATGAAATTGCATTCTGAAGACATAAAAAAATAAGTTTGTCTTTTTTATTATAATTTTAAGAAAGCTAATGGATTTAATTAACTGGCACATCAAAATCAAGTCTTCAACTAAAAATGTTATAGGAAATGTACAAAATGTACAAAATGAGCATTGCTTTAAACGTTTTTTGAATTATCCTTTGAAAGTAATCTGAATTTCTTCTACTTACATCAAATAATGTTTTTGTTAATCTCTGTAGGTTTCTTTCTTTCTTTTCCAGCTCTTCCATCATCTTTTGAGTTGTCAGTTTTTCTTTTGAAAGTTTCCCTTGCATAGACTGGAATAAAGAGTTGGAAAGCAAAGCATGTCAACACTGAAAGCAAAATGCAGTCAGGTTAGGGTTAGCTATGAATCCTTTAGATTTACCCTCCCTAGCCCCTTGGAAGATGAAGCATTCAATTTTAAATCAACCCACAATACTTCTAGAGTGGATGACTAAAAACGAGAGACAAAATACTATCTTTACCAAGAAGTTTTTAAGCTGGGTAAAACATGTTAAATCTAAAGCTGCATTATAATGCTATATTACAAGCAGATCCTATTTTACTAACTGATCTTTGTTTATGTATTCAGAACATATTAGCAAATTTATACCTTTTTTAAATTTTCTTACAAGATATTAAGATAATAAGATCTTAAGGCCATCTCTATTTTCTATCATTTGAAACACAGCAAAACACCCTTCTCAGTGTACAGTATTCCAAGTGAATATGATGTTGAATTCAGGGCAAAGGCTTATTATGGGGCTTTGGTAAACTAATCTCTTTTTTAACTCTATTATAAAATTACAAATTACGCAGACACAATACTATTGTAAGGAAATCTTGAGTACACCAAAGCAGTAAGTAGGATACTTTAAGAGTAGTTGGGTCATTTCAGCTTATAAGTCTGAATTTTAGCTACACATCAAAGAAAAACTTGCCATAAACCTTGTAGTTACCAGTGATTTCTAGGTGTTTCTATCAACATTTTTCTTCCTGCTAAACTACAAGATCAATAGATACATGACCAGAGAAGAGATTTCATATTTTTTTCCTCAGCACTGTATTTAGTTGGAATGCTGACTGACCACCTAAATAGCGAATGATCTACTATGAAGGTTTTTCCCCCCTCACATTATCTCTTGATGGCATTAAGAGGGGAGAGCTGTCACCATGGGTTGAGATAAGATTCTATAAATATGAAACAGTTTTCTCAACAACAGATATTCAACCTTGTTGTGTTTTACTTTCATTTGTCTGCTAAACTCAGAAAAAAATATTACATTTTATAACTCAAATGTTGGGTACAAATGAATTAAGCTCTATAGTAAGTACATTTCCTTACTATATCCTAGGGAAATCTTGTTATATATTCTACAAAAATGAATCTCACAGCACAGTCACATGGGCTCTCTAAACATTGTATTTTTGGATACTGAAATTCCTTTGTAACTCCATTTGATTAAATGATATATGGGGATTTATTTACCTAGCTAAAGATCAATGCTTACTAGCATGACAAGATTATTGTGCTGGAATTCAGAATTCATCCTAAATTTGCTCAAGATTTGTGACATTAGAATTGCAGAGGAAAAGCACCACAGATAAACTACTCTAAATCTCACATCTTAATAATGAAAACTGAACCTCAAAGTTTTTTTTCATAATGCTGTAATATAATTCTTTAAAGATTATAATGTTTCATATTTGTACCCACTTGAAGTTATGTTGAGTGTGACTAATAATTAGCTAGTAAATCTGACTAATATGTTCCTATGTAAGACTAAATTTAAATCAGTGACAAAACGGTCTTCATCAGAATAAATCAGAAATGTTTGTTTGGCAATAGTGCTGTTTGTCATAAGAAGGAACCTGGATTTAGGAAATGTATCAAGCTTAGCATGTATGTTGGTTAGGTTCAAAGGTACTTATCAAGCAGCCCTTTAACAGGGGAAAGAGTTCACAGATATGTTTATCCTAAAAGGAAAAAATGCTCTACAATTTCTAGGATAGTACTAGGTATGAGTGCTATAGTTGTCGGACAATAATATTTTACCTAAAAGATTAATTTTTCTCTATCCTCCTAAGTTGTATGAAAAAACTTGGAAGAAAGGAAAATTTCTATTAAGCTTAGAATGGGATTACTTAAAATTAAAAACTTCAATTTTCAAATGTCTACAATTTCTCTTTAAATTTCTTAGTTTAATAACAGTTTTTTTAAAAGAAAAATTCTAATTTACTAACCTACAGGTATTCATGACAATCATTCTTGAAGTTGAAAATGGTTTTAAATACATTTGTTGTTTTGATGTAAATATCCAGAAATGCTAACTCTCTTTTACCCCATACACAAATAGCTCAAATAAAGGAAAGCCAGAGGTGCCTTAGCCAACAGATTCTATATACTCCACAAACACAATTTAAGGAGAAATATTAACCAAAAAAACCCCAAAATGTAAACACACACATGCACACACGCGCGTGCACACACACACACACATACAGAAGTGCATGTGTACACACACGTGCCATACAAGAGTTTCACCAACACCAACTTCATGCAGTCATTCATTATGAAAAAAACATAGCCAAACACTGTCTGTGCACTGGATGATACACCAGTGAAAAAGTCAAAACTCTTGTGAAACTTTTGCTAAGAGGAAAAAGACCAAAGAAAATAAACACACTAAATATGTAAGTTACATAGCACTGAACATTAGAATTTGACTAGTGCTTTGGAGAACAAATAGAGCATGGTGAGAAAGGGGGCTGGAATCTCAAACAGCATAGAGTAAGTGCTCATGGAAAAAGTGACAAGTGAGCAAAGGCTTGAAGGCGGTGAAAGTCTGTCTCATAGATATCCGGAGAGTGTGTTTCAGTAAGTGCTGAGGTTCTGAGGCAGAGGGCAACTTTTGTGTTTTGAGAAGGGAGAGTCAGGGTGGCAAAAATGAGTAAAAGATAAATTCAGAGAAGGAAGGTAGTGTGGGGAACAGATTGTGTAAGGCCTTATAAGCCAGTGTAAGAACTTTGATTTTTACTCTGGAGAAAATGAGAGACCAGTGAAGGGTTCTGTGAAGACATATAACGTGATCTGATTTTTGTTTATAGGTCACTCAGATTCATGAGACTAGACTGTAGGCAAGCAAGGGTGGATGGATGCAAGAAGAAATAATCTAGGTAAAGAATGGAGATGGCTTGGATCAGGGTGGCAACAGAAGGTGTTGGGAGAAGGGTCCAGATACTAGGTATACTTTGAAGGTAATAAGATTTGCTCACAAATGTGAGGTAGGAGAGAAGTCAAGGTTAAGTCGAAGGTTTCTGGACTGATTAAATGGAAGGACAGATTTGCCATTAATAGAGATGGAAAATACGGAAGGCATAACAGGTTTTATTATTTTTTTGGTTGAGAGGGATAAGAAATTCAGTTTTGTACATTTTATGTCTGATATGTCATTGGAGATGTCAAGTAGACAACTGGACATACAAGTTGTAAGGTCAGAGGAGAATTATGAACTGGAGATTAAAAATTAAGGAGTAGTGAGCACACACATTATTATTATTTAAAGCCATGAGACTGGGTAAGATCACCAGGAGAAGTACAGATTTGAAATATGATACAGTATTTTTGAAAATAATTTGCACCTTTAAAATAAACCTTAACATAAATATCACAATGAAACTAAACTTATCCTTTGTATCCTAGGTTGTAAAATGGAAAAATGATTTTTACGTAATAAGCTATTTTGTCAAATTTTTATATACTAGCCTATTAACATGGCTATATCTTTAATAGGATTTATAACACAGGTCTTAAATTTATTGTGTCTAGTTAAATAAATCAGACCACCACCACAACAAAAAAACCTTAAAAAGCAAGTTCCTCTGAGATTTTTTTTGGTTTCAATTTATACATATTTCAATTATCTACAAACAAGGCATACATCAATCATTTTAAATTTATTACTGAGAATAGTTGAAAGGTTTCATATTGCTATGATTCTATCAATACAAGCACACTATTTTTGCAATAGTGTATGTGATTATACATAAAAGGTAAGATAACAGTGTTACTATCATAAGAAATAGCAGTTAATAAGCAGTGTGTTTAATAAGATAATAATGACATCTAGAAAGCATTAATCAGGAAGATGCATTCTTTGAATAATATTTTCTCTCAATGCCTTTAAAAAAGCTAGTTAAGAGATAGTTCGTCTACCATGAGTCCATTCCTTTAAGACTGGGAAAAGTGGCTATTTTTTATCTAACAGAAACTAACACAGAGGGTCAAAGAAAATGAAGAAACAAAAGAATATGTTCCAAAGGAAGGAACAAGATAAAACCTCAAAAAGTTCTTAATGAAACAGACATAAGTGATTTATCTGATAAAGAGTTCAAAATAACAGTCATGAAGATGCTCACCGAGGTCAGGAGAACAATGCATGAACAAAGTGAGGATTTCAGCAAAGAGAGAGAAAATATAACAAAGTACCAAATCGAAGTCACAGCCCTGAAGAATACAACAGTTGAACTGAAAAACACAATAAAGGGTTCAATAGCAGACTTGATGAATCAAAAGGAAGGGTGAGTGAACTCAAAAACAGGGCACTAGAATTTATCCAATCAGAGTAGCAAAAAAAAAAAAAAGAATGCAAAAGAGTCAAGATAGCTTAAGAGACAATATTAAACAAACCAATATTTGCATTATAGAGGTCCCAGAAGAAGAAAGGAAGAGAAAAGGACAGAAAACTTATTTGAGGAAATAGTGGCTAAAAGCTACCCTTACCTTGGGATCCAGATCCAAGAGAGTTCCAAAAAAGGGGAACCCCGAGAGACCCACACCAATGCACATTACACAATACTCGGTAAAAGTTAAAGACGAGGGGAGAAACTTAAAATCAGCAAAAGACAAATGGCTTGTTATATACAAGGGAACCCCTATAAGACGATCAGAAAAATTTTGGCAGAAATTTTGCAGGCCAGAAAGGTGTGGCATGATATATTCAAAGTGCTGAAAGAACATAACTGCCAACCAAGAATACTCTACACAGCAAAGCTGTCCTTCCAAATTGAAGAATAAATTTTTCCGGACAAGCAAAACCTAAAGGACTACTTCAACACTAAACTGACGTTATAATAAATGTTAAAGAGACTTCTTTAACCTAAAATAAAAGGTCACTCATTAATAACAGGAAAACATATGAAAGTATAAATCTCACTGTAAAGGTAAATACATAGTAAAATTCAGAATAATCTAACATTGTAAAAGTGGTGGAAAGATATTAATAGTATGAAGGCTAAAAGACAAAAGTAGTAGAAATAACTATAACAATACTTTGTTAATGAACACACAATATAAGAAATAAATTGTGACATCAAAAATATAAAAAGTGGGGGGATTGCATTAAATTAAAAAACTGCTACACACGAAGGAAACCATCACCAAAGTGAAATGGCAAACTACTGGTGGGAGAAGACATCTGCATATTATATATCTGATAATCACTTAATATGCAAAATATATAAAGAACTCATGCAACTCAAAAGCAATCCAAACAATCTGATGAAAAAATGCGCAGATGTTATGAATAGACATTTTTCAAAGAAAACATACACAAGGCCAACTCAAAAAAGTGCTCAACATCCCTAATTAGCATGGAAATGCAAATCAAAACCACAATGAGATTATCACCTCACACCTGTTGGGATGGCTATTATTAAAAAGAGATACCAAATGTTGGAGATGCTGTGGAAAAAAGGGAACCCTGGTACACTGCTGGTAGAAATGCAAATGGGTGCAGTCCTATGGAAAAAGGTTCCCCCAAAAATTAAAAATAGAATTATCATATGATCCAATAATTCCCCTTCTGAGTATTTATCTGAAAGAAAATTTGTGTCTGCCTATTCACAAATCCCATGAGCCATAAGTAGTCATATTTGTACAGCTCAAATTCCTTCATTAACTATCATCTTGCTACAAGATATAACTTTGAAAACAATCTGAGAGTTCTGCCTCCAGTATCATAGCACACATGCTCCACGAGCTCCTCAGACTCTCTCCCTAGTGAAAATTACATAAAAAAAAACACATTTAAAGTTTCTGGAAATAGTCCTAAGGGCATACAGCAAATGAAGAAACATATATATCCAAGAAATCTACCAAAACTCTGTGAGAACAGCTTAAATCTATGATATCTGAAACAAAAGCCACTCCATCCTCACTCTCACAGTTCAGCAAGATGGAAGTTCCACCCAGCTTCCGGTTGGAGAACTATCTTCGCAAGAGGGGCAGAACATCAGCATTTCTCATCCCGCCCTCAGTACCTGTAGTTGAGGCCAAGTTCCAGGCAAGTACAGTAAAAGGTGGGGCTCCCTTCTTGTGCTCAGGCCCCCTCATGGGATGGAGGATTTACCTCAGGTGCAGTACCACTGGGAATCCTGGGGCCCTGATCGCCCTGTGTTGGCTTCTGGGGCAGGGGTTCTGCAATGGAGAGGCAAGCCAAGATCCAGCCAGGGCCAGGACTACTGCCAGGCTATAGGCAAGAACTGCCTGGGAACTTGCTAAGAAAACATACTTCGCGCTTCACCCCAGAGATACTGATTCATCAGGTTCATAATGGAGCCCAGGAATTATATTTTAAAAACATCCCAAATAATGTGAATATCCATACAGGTTTGGTGACCACTCACAACACAAGCTCAAGAATATTCTTTCATGATTCAAGTGAGCTGACTACCTTCCTGCAACTCCCTACCTTAAACACAAAGAACTGATTTTTCAAAAGTTAAATCTACCTATTACATATTTTTCTAACATTTTAATTAAGCAACAACTATTGGGCTGTCGGAAAAGTCATGACGCATTTTTGCAATGAAAAATATAGAAAAAATGCATCATGACTTTTCTGACAACCCAGTATGATGTGCATTCAACAGGCTTACATGTACATTAAAGACTGTTCTCTTTATAAATACAAACTAGAGAAAGTTTATTTTTCTAAAAGCTATTTTTCCTTTGATAGAAGATATTTTTTTGGCTGCTAGGTTTTTCAAAAATTAGTACTAATTTCTGATAAGAATATTTTTAGTTTTTCATGCATTATAAAGCAATTTTGTGTTGGTAAAACTTTAAAAATTAAAAAAAATTTAGGAAGAAAGAAATATTTAGGATATATCACAAAACTAGGATAACAAAAATAGGAGATAAATATCAAACAATAATGAGAAGCACTAATCAATATATATTTAGGCTAAATATATATTTAGGCTAAATAAAAATTCTATTCTACCTATAAGACATTCTACTGACTTCTGATCCATGTTCCCATTATTTCTATTGAAGAAACTTGCTATATGAAGGCTTTAAGAGAGATTTACTAAAAACTGGAATAAAATCTTCCAGACTTTGGAAACATCTTCTCTTGAAGTGTTATAAATAGGACAGACTGTCAGTTTTGAGATTGGTGTTTCTAACCATTCACTTAAGAGTGAACAGTCTTAATAGCCTTTAAAGCATCATTCTGTCTTTTGTGATATTATGATCATTTATTGATCGCTATCAATTCAGAAAGGCCATTTAAAATGCCTAAGTTCTTTCAATAAAGAAACATTTTAATATGTTAGAAAAAACAAGTAAACATAACAAACTTTTTTACTCTTTATCGCCTCTGCCAAAAGATTACAATGATAACAGCTCACTGGAGACAGGCTTATTATGTAGGTGAAATGTGCTTTTGAGGAATAAAAAGGAAGTTAATGCTCAAAGAACTCATTCACATTCTGAGTGCAGCAATGTTTATGGAAATGATGGGGAATATTCTATGCAAAATGTCTTTTTATATTGTATAGTGACAGAAGAAAAACCTGTAAAAGAAGCCAGTTTAGTTATACTGATTTCATGGATGTAAAGAAAGTCAGTATTTCTAAAGGATCAATGAGTAAACAAGGTTTTCAAGCCATTTAACAATATCATCTTGACAGCTGAACAAAATAGTAGATACAGCTGTATTTTTATAGCACTGAAATCAATTTCGAAATCAGCATACACTTTTACATAGAAAGTACTACTTTTTCTATATTTAATAATAAATACAATATAACAAGTAGAAGACTGATTTCTCCCCCACTTCCAAAGTTGTGAAGTAATAAACTTGCCACTGGCCTAAACCAGATAAGAATTTATTTGACTTCTGGTGCAAGGTGGTAAACTATAGCTGTATTTTAAATATAGCATTTTTACTGTGTAACCGCCTTATTATTATCTCCTATAAATTGGACATACAATCAACATGGCAAGGGATGTTTTCTCTTTTGTGACCAAATTTAAACTGTAAAAAGAACCTGCTGTACCCAAGGCAATGCAATACTCCAAATCAGCCAAATAAACTTTTAATAAATTGCATCTCCTCAACAGTCTCAAGGGACATAAAGCAATAGTAAAACATGAAAATCTAATAATACTAAGTTTGCATTGTCTATTAAACACTAAAATAGAACAACCTCCCAGCACTATGGAGGAACAAAGAACATGCAAACTATAATGGCAGTGAAATTTTACAATAAATTTAATACTATACTGAGAACTAAAATGCATAATCATATTAAAAAACAGTTCAGGTGAGTAGGGAGGGTGTTCTAACACAGTTACTTGTTTACTGGCTAATACTCCTCACAGACAGTGCTGTGTGAGCTGGTGCATTGTCGTGATGCAAGAGCTCCTTCGGGACCATTTTTGCACACACCTTCCTCATGCCAAGATTTTCAGTTAAGATTTTCCTAACTGTTTCTTTACTAAACTGTTTCGATGTTTACTTGGTCTGCTACGCTTCTCACAGTCAGCCGATGATTTTGACACACAGTTCAATGAATTTTTGCAATGTTTTTGTCAGTTCTGCTCGTTACTGGCCGCCCTGACCTCTCTTCATCAGTGACGTGTTCTCTCCGCTAATAACCTTTAATCCATTTGTACACTGCCATTTTCTTCATGGCATCATCCCCATAAACTTGGACTAACATGTCCCTGATTTCACTTCCACTCTTGCCAAGTTTAACAAAAAATTTAATGTTTGTTCATTGCTCTAATTCAAGCTCAGACATTCTTGCGACGGCACACAAAAACACTCAACAATAATGAACGTCACCCAGCAAGACACCGCCACATGTCGACAAGAACACAGCTGTGAGACATGACATACCAAGGTTATGAAACCCTACTGAGCTGTTTGTACAGTGCTGCCAATGTAAGCGCACATGGTGGCAAGCTCACAAATTTAGTCGTCAGACCTCGTACACACCTTTTATACTCATCACAAAGCACCAAATAACAGTTTTTTCAACTGTGAGCGGTCATAAAATAAGTTTAAATAAGTAATGTTAAGTGAAAAAATTTCTCGCTGAGACATATTTGTCTTCACCTATAGTTTTCTGTTCAAATAATATCTTGATAAATAAAACTAAGTTGGACAGCTATCAACATTTGTCTGTCTCTCTGAGCAAACTATATACTAGATCTATAGACCTAGATGGCCAGAATGGCTAAGACAAAAAAAAAAAAAAGAGAGAGACAGCCACTGCTTCACAAGACAACAGAGTTAATGAACATATTTTATTACCTGGGAACAAACATTTTTGGAAATAAATGCATCTCACTAATTTAACTCACATTCTCTAATTACTCTGAAGAAATAAAAGAATGTTTACTCAAGCATTTTAGATCAAAGAATGAAAGGGCATATAATTTCATATTGTTCTGTATATATGGTCATGACATACCTAAAATGACTAAAAGACATGGCTAATGTGTTAAAATTCCATTAAGATGCCTCCACAAATGAGAAAAATGCACATTTCAACTAATACAAATATATCCTGAACATCTATAATATGAGAAATAGTATGTGGTAAATAAACAAAATCTTACAAGTCTTATCCACCAAAATTTCAGTGCCAAAGGACAATATTGACTGTCATTAATTTGTATTGAGATAACTTTTACTAGATTTACTTCTCAGAAAATGTAACCACGTGAAATAGAAATTCTTTTCATTACAGTCTGTAAGTCAGATAATAATGGTGAGGAAAACTAACCATCTTGTGGTTTGAATGGCTTGTAGAACAACTGAAGTTATGTCTGTAGGAACACACACTAAAGAATAACCTCTGTGAATCAATTCAGCAGACCCACACACTATACCTAATGCAACATTATCATTACCCTCTTTTTTTTTTAAATAGCATGTATCACTGATATATTTCCATTTTCTCCATTTCACTCCACTCTATTGGCCAGGAGCTTGCTTTGTTCACTGATACATCCCCAGTGCCTAGCACATATGAAGGTACTCAGTAATTACAGCAACTCAGTAAGAGAATAAAAATCCATTTACTCCATGAATTTTGGATTGTGTATTATGGGTCAGACATTCTCAAGTCTGGACATGTAGATCATCTACCACAGTCTCCACTCTCAAGAAACTAAGTAGGAGGTAAAGACACAAATATGTAAATAAAGTGTTATGCTTTGGTAACACAGAATAATACATAAAATTCTTAGGAGGGAGAGGGTTCTTGCAGTCATAATGAGTTAAAAACAGTCCACTGTCTTTAGATCAAGCTTAACCGACTGTGTTCTCAGTAGTAGCTATAGACTACAATCAATTAAAAAGAGGACCAGTAAGGAATAGAGAACAATCTTCACAATTTTTTGAAGAACTGATTTACTGAATAGTATTTTCATTCTAAAAAACTGAAATATTAATATTAAAGAATTTGCAACGACATCTCAAATGCTATTAATCTTTTCATACAAATACATATATGCTTTAATATTTTTAGGTTATTTAACCATTAAAAGTAAATCGGCATATAGCTAAATTAAAATAAGCACAAAACATTCCTTACCTGAATTTCTAACATCATTCTGTCAATCTCATCTTGTTGGCTGTCTATTATCTAAAACACAGGAAATATATCAGTCTGAGTCAAATAATTTTTCCATTGTTTTTTAAAAGTACCAATATTTCAAGAAAAGGAAGAAAATCACAGGGAATTATGAATTTATTTTTTTTTTAAATCAGGGTGTAATTTTTAAAAATAAAATTATTCACACCAAGTATCCTTTACATAGACTTAAATCACACATATGTAAAAGTTTCCTCTACTTCCTGATAAAAATGTTCTTTAAGTAATGCAATTTATAAATATAACTTTGAAACAGACTTTAAATAATTTAGGAACTAAAAGGTATCCTTCTGTTTTTATTAAGAAATAATATAATTTCCTTAGTTTGGCTTTTATTTAAATGTACTTAAGGCTGGCCGAGTGGCTCAGTTGGTTAAGAGCTTGCTCAAGAGTTTGAGCTCTGAGCAACAGCGGTTCGAGTCCTGGCCCGAGTTGAGCAGCCGCTGAGCTGCCAACAGGTGGCAGGATGGCTCAGCTAAAAAAAAAAAAAGTACTTAAATTGCTATTTTCTTGCTAAATAAAATATTCAAACTAAAAATTCCATGAGCTATTAAATATTATCAAAATATAAATTAAATAACTATAAATTATCGATAAACACATATCCACATAGTATAGATTTCACATTTATTATCAAAGATATGTACTGACCTTACTAGCATTCTCATTTTGTTCTCTCAGGTTGTCATTTTCATTCTGAAGCTGCTTTGCATCTAACATAGGAAGGCGGATGCCATCTTCAAGGCATCTTTCTACTTTCTGCTGCAAGCTGTTTTGTTTTAGAAAGACATTATATGAAGAAAATAAGCTCTATGTGCTAACTTTAGTAGACTTCAACATAGAATGAAGCTCCTTCTTATTTAACCAAGCAATGAAAACCTACAGACAGTATATGAATAAGTTTGAATACCTATATTTCATACAAATAAGAAATATAATGGAGGCTGATCATCTTTTCAGAAATGACAAATTTGAGACCAGAGTCACGAATTGCTTAGTATGTGACATCCTTAGGCCTGAGTAAAATCCCAGAGCTCTGAAATCTAAGCCCTCTTCCTTCCCGCTCTCCTAAAAGCAGAGTTCCTAGGTTAAGATGACTGTGATAGGCAGCCTAAGAATATGAATATATATCTTTGCCCTTCATTCTGAGCTCAGCAAAAGTTTGTTTGTAAAGACAGTTGTTGCCTAATCCAGCAGAATTACATTTCTCTTTCATTAGTAAGAGCAGCAATCTAATGGATTTATTTATTACTTGACAACAGTTTCTCATGCTATCCATGGCACGGAGCTGCATTTTAGAAGATGAAACAAAAGGAAGCCCCTGTGGTACATTAAGAATAAAATGATAAAGTGGGGGAAAGGTATTAGCCTTGAGAAAGAAAGAACAGTCATGTTTGGGTTAAAAGGAGCTATATATACCATTTACAATAATAACCAAAATCAAAACATAACAGGAGGGCACACCTAGGAATAGCTCTGCTTTAGCCTGTGATCATACTCAAGTCACAGAGTACTAAAAGAAATAGATTCTGTCTTATTTGGGTTTTGCCTATTTTCATTACTTTTCTTCTTCCAAGTATTATGGCTAACCTGTACTTTCTCTGTCATCCAAAAGAAAAGAAGAAGTATAATATCTACATTGTGGACAAAGAACTGACAGTTCTGATACAATCAGGGCTTCAGATGTGCTGGTAACGAATGGCACCAGAGGAGTTTTTATGTATTACGAATGTAGTATACTGCTTTGTAATAAAATATTACTTGTCATAAAAAAGTTTGCTTTTTCAATCTAAAAGTGAAAAATACATTATTTCTATTTCAGAATAAGTTTTTTCCTAATTCAGTGTCAAGACACGATTATGTACTTGCAACATTCTAACAGAAATAAATTACATTAAAACTATTAAGGTCTTTCATATTTAGAAAAATGAGCCAGCTATGAGGAGGGAGGGAAAAATGTGTTGTTAAGAAAAAATACCAAGTAAGTCTTCTTTCAGGTATCCATTTTCATTTTATTTATGTTATAAAGCATGCTCACTTAGAAAAGTAATAAATCTCTTGAACAGCAAAGGTACCTATTGCATTATAGGGACCCCATCCATGTATTTACTTACATTTTCATTTCTAATGGAAAACTTTTCTTATTTCAGTTTTAGATCCCCAAAATTCTTATGTATTCATAAGACAGGAAATTTAATATTATATAAAAACAGAAAACTGTAATGTAATTCATTACATCTGAAGTTCTTCTGGAACTTAAGGAATACTATAACATATAGCTGAGAAAACTGAAATAACATCCCTACCCCAAAGTCAAATGACACCATACGCATACAAGCATTAAAGAATTATAGAAGACCTTCTTTGTTCCTTTACATTTATTTGAAATCAAGAGAAGTTTTCTGCGATAATATCCTCTCAGAGAGTATTGAGATCAAGTTAAGGAATGGAAAAGGCATTCTGAAATGCACTATACTAAAACTTTCCAATCAATACTAGGCTCAATGTTGTCCAAAAATCTAAAAGAGAAAATCTAAATAAAAGAGTAGGTATAAAATATATTAAATATGTAAAAGCACACAATGGAACTAAAACAAACATTCAAATTATTTTCAGGTGTTCCTAATTCTGTATTCATGAAACACCACAGATTGAGTTTATGATCATAATGCCCTATAAAACAGAACAGATACGTTACCTCTTTTCATTTTATCAATAAGATGAAAGAAAAAGATACATGGTTGAATTAACGGAGGTCAGAAATCTTTTTTTGAGACTAAAGAATAGGAGGATATAAGGTGAGTTATAAAAGGGGAAATTAAAGAGCAAGAAAACAGAAAATAGGAAAATAAAGGTGGACTCAAAAGTAGATGAATTTGGGGGGCTGACGTTAGAAACACTGAAGACTGAATTGTCCCAGAAATTAGAATTATCTGCACTAAAATCCAAGGAAGAAAAGAAGACCAGGCATATTTAAGATTTTGAAAGTAGTAGTAAAGCAATATTAACATGGAATTATCAGATGAATTTTGATTAAACAGCTGACAGTACTCAGTTATACATAATTTATATAAGCATAAAGAATGTATTTCTTAAATTTTGTTGTTTTGTTGCTTTGTTGTCTTATTCTTTAGGATAGTTTGATGTACCTGTGGTTGATAATCTATTAAGTTTTACAAAACAGAGAGTACATGTGCATGCATATATAATATAGTTCTCCAGGCTTTCCAGGAATCCGATAATTTCCTACTTTAAATATTTTAGATAAATAAACTAAAAAATGATATTCACTATAATTCTAACTGTATTAATTTACTTCACTTTGACATATCTCATTAAGCAGTACAGTTTATTTTATTATTTAGATTTTACTATTTATTATTATTACATTTTTTTACTATTTAAAATTTTTTCTTATATTTTAACAAAGCCATCAGATAGTTTCCAAAAAATATGTTAAACCTTTGGCAAGATGTATACTGCATTGAAATGTTAAACTGAGACAACCTGTTTCAATGGCACAATACTACTGGTTTTTAATAGTACATCTTTAAGATAACAATAACAGAGTAATAATTATAAATTAACATATCTTAATTGAAAAGTTTATGAAAAAAATGAAAAACTTAAAAATAACATAAAAGAATTACTGAAGGTTTTCTTACCTTTGAACTGTAGTTACCAACTCCTTTTCTTTCTTTTTCTGGCATATTAACTGTGCCTCTTTCTCCTGACACTGTTTTTTGATCTCTTCAACCTGGTTTTCCATATCTATCAGAGTCTCTTGCAAATTCTTATTTTTTTCTTCTAGAACCTGCAGCTAAGGAAACATTTTCTAACGTTCATAAAACATGGACTATTAAATGTGTTTCTACTAAAAATTGTTACTGTGTTCTCAAGGATTAACAGACTATGGTTAAAATCACACTGTCTTAATTTCACCTATTTGATAATGTTTTCTCAGTTCCTTCGTGTAAAGGGAGTTGGAAAAATGGAATTCTGGAGAAGAGGAGAATAGGGTCAAAATTTTCTAGAAAACAGACACAGAAAGATGAATGCTCTTAATTTGGGCTATTTCTTTAATTGTGTTAAAATATACATACATTAAATTGACTACCTTAATGTTTTTTGTTTTTTTTTTAGCTGAGCCATCCTGCCACCTGTTGGCAGCTCAGCAGCAGCTCAGCTCAGGCTGGACTCGAACTGCTGCTGCTCAGAGCTCAAACCTTTGAGCGAGCTCTTAACCAACTGAGCCACTCAGCTGGCCCTATCTTAACCATTTTAAGTGTACACTTCAGTAGTGTTAAGTACATTCACATTGTTGTACAACTAATCACTAGAACTCTTCATCTTGCAAAACAAACTCCACACCCATTAACAACTCCCCACCCACCTCTCCCCTCAACCCCTGGCTAACACCCTTTGACATTATGTCTCCAGGAATTTGACTGCTATATGTACCTCATACAGTATTTATCTTTTCATGACTGGATTGTTTCATTTAGAAAACTTCCCAGGTTCATCCATGTTACAGCATATATCAGAATTTCCTTCCTTTTTTAGGTTGAATTGTATGTATACTCACATGCCACATCATTTGTTGATGGACACTGGGTTGTCTCCACCTTTTGATTACTGCAAATAATGCTGTTATGAACATGCATCATGCACAAACATCTGTTTGAAACCCTGACTTTAATTCTTTTGGGTATATACCCAGAAGTGGAATTGAAGGATCATACGGTAATTCTATTTTTAATTTTTTGATGAACTGTCATATGATTTCCCATAGTGGTACACCATTTTACATTCCCACTAAGTGCATAAGGATTCTGATTTCTTCTCATCATTGCCAAAACTTGTTACCTTCTGTTTTTATGATATCAGCCATCCTGATGGGTGTAAGGTGGTATGAATGCATGTTTTTTAATCTATATTCCTCACTTTTCTTGCCCATGCAAACTCCTGTGCTCCTTCTTTAGTTCCTTCCCGATGTTACCCTCTCTTAGTTTTACAATTTATAAATTACACAGAGAATGTGCTGTAGGTTTAGAGCTGCATAATAATGACACTCCATGGATTAGACCAATGATCTTCAACTGGGAGCAATATCCGCCCCAGGGCACATTTGACAATTTCTGGGGTGTGACAGGGGAGATGCAGAGCAGTACCATTGGTATCTAGTAGACAGAGGCCAGAAATGCTGTAAGTATTCTTTAATGTACAGGACAGAATTCCATAACAAAAAATTATCCACCCCCAAATGTCAATAGTGCAGAGGTTGAAAATCCTATGATAAGAAAGACTTTGAGAAGAACTGAAGAGCACATTTAATGGGTTTATAAATAAGATTTCAAGAGGGCAGGTCTCACAGAGTTGACAGAAAGACTTTGGATGACATTAAGAAATGAAAAAGGTCAGAAAAGTGGAGGAGTAAATGGAGGTCATAGAGTAAAATATAAGAAACTTTATGAAAAAGTTAAGAAAAATGAACAAATCAAATATCTGGAACGATAGTCAAAAAAGGTCTTGTTAAGCCTTCCTTGGTGGATCCCACAGAACACTGGGAAAAGTCAGAACTGTGGGGCATGCTTGTGTGTGTATGGGGGTGGGGTATCAGGCTGGTTTAGAAACTACCTTTCAAGTAGATTCCATGAGAACATTAAGTGACACAATTAACATACATGTTCATTAGGAAGGTAATCACATATTAATTAACAATAAGAAAGATCTATTCATGCTTTGATTAACAAAGTTTCTAATTAAAGTTAATCCTAAAAACAGCAATCAAACACACAGATTCAACCTGTAATTAGCCAAATATATAACTAAACTTTAAAATTATAAAAATTGTTAGAGGGATTTCTTTAAGACAAAAAGATAAAAAATATGAATAAAATGGCAATAACTACACACCTAGCAACAATTACTTTCAATGTAAATGGATTAAATGCTCCAGTCAAAAGGTAGGTGGCTGAATGGATAATAAAACATATGCTGCTTACAAGAGACTCACTTCAGATTGAAAGACACACAGAGATGGAAAATAAAGGGATGGAAAAAGATATTTCATGAAAATGGAAATGAAAAAACAAAAACAAAAACAAAGCTGTGGTAGCAATACTTATACCAGACAAAACAGACTTTAAAACAAAGGCTATAACAAAAGACAAAGAAGGACCCAGTAATCCCACTTTCGGATATTTATATAAAGAAACCCAAATGCTACTTTGAGGAGATGTGTGCATCCATCCATATGTTCACTGCAGCATTGTCTAAAATGGACAAAATGTGGAGGACACCTGGGTATCTGTCAATGGATGAATGGATAAAGAGGAGTTGGTGCATATATGCAGTAGAATATTGCTCAATCATGAAAGGGAATGGGTTCTTGCCATCTGTGGCAGCATGGATGGACCTGGAGGGCACTATGCTGAGTGGAGGATATCAGACAGAGAAAGACATATGCAATGTGATTTTTGTATATACATGGAATCTAAAGAACAAAATAAACAAAACAGAAACAAACTCATAGATACAGAGAACATTTTGATGGTTGCCAGAGGAGAGGAGGATGGCAAGTGGGGGGGGGGGGGGGGGGGGCGCTGGTTAAAAGGGGAAGAGATTAAGAAGTACAAATTATTTGTTACAAAAGTCATGGGGATGTAGCATAGAGAATAAGAAATATTATTATAACTACATACGGTGTCAGATGGGTACTAGATTTATAAGAATCACAGATAGGAGGGTGTTGGGGGCAGGGTGAAAAAGGTGAAGAGATTAAGAAGTACAAATTGGTAGTTACAAAATAGTCATGGGGATGTAAAGCAAAGCAGAGGGAATATAGTCAATAATATGGTAATAACTATGCATAGTGCCAAGGGGGTACTACACTAGTCAGGGGTATCACTTCTTAAATTATATAAATGTCTAACCACTATACTGTACACCTGAAATTAATATAAAATAATATTGAATGTTAACTGAAATTGAAAAATTTTAAAAAAACAGGGAGGGGGGAAGGGCAAGGGGAGTAAGAGGTTCAAATCTCCAGGTTTAAAACAAATAAGCAATGGGGATGTAATATACAGCATAGGGAATATAGTCAATATTATTGTAATAGCGTGGTACCATATCAGATGGTTCCTGGACTTATTACAGTGATTACTTTTTTAGGTATATAAATGTTGACCAACTATGGTGTATACCTCAAACTAATATAATATTGCATGTTACCTATATTTTAATAAAAATATTAAAAAATAAAGGCATACCTAATAAACTCTAAAAAAAAATTAAGAAATTTCTAAAACATCAACTTAGATTTCAAGTTTTCATGTCATTTAAAGATAAGCATTTTATTTCATGTTACCTGTAGACTCTGACTCTGTACATCATCTAGAGTTGGAAGATCAGCCAGATACTTTTCCAAGGTCTCAATTCTTCTCTGCTTTTCTTTGTTTTGTTCAGATTCCTTCTGGCACCTCTTTTTCAGACTATTGATGTATCTATCTCTGGTTTTAAGCTTAAAAAAAAAGGTTATGAATCTTCAATGGTTTTGTGTTGTTAAAAACACAATAACACAACAAACATTCTAATCTTAGGCATCACTGAATTCTGCAACAGTTCCTGGTTATAGTTAATACCACCACCAACTCAAGTAAGATTTATGCCTTACTCCATCAATTCTAATATTCACATTTCTTCAAATTTTCATATCACTGAAATCGAGTTTTTTGGAGTTTTTGTTTTCTTTTACAACTGATGGCATTCTATAAACTGCAGTCAGCCAGGTAGCAGTAATGATGAAGTTTATATTGCCTGTGCATGTGTAAATTTGGTCAAGGCTGTTCATATTGGTGACATTTCAACAGTGTTAGGTATGTATATGCTGAAACTCTATGTTGAGTTTAAATGATGTTTAAAATATCTTTTAAAATGTTACATTATAATTTGCACTGAAAAAAGTTATTGCACACCCAGAAAGACACAGAAACAGAGCTATAGGGTATATTTTTTATATCAGTGAAGCCAGTCATTTTCTGGAGGGATGACTCCAATTTATATTTCTTGCAAAGCTATATCCAATGTTTTATGTGAATCAAGAATGGATGATAACTATAAATAATTAAAGTAGTTCTGTTACTAACAAACTCACAAAGAAATGACTTATCACATAGTAAAGCAATGTAATCAAAGTGAAGATGGCTAACTAAAATTATCAAAAACTTGGCAACTGATAAAAGGACTAGTGAGACCAATCCATACCTCAAGTAAGACTATTGTTAAGACACTGTGTCATAATTAATCTTGCACCATATTTCCTTTGTAAAAATTACATAATATAAAGGTGTGTCTTACCATTAATGTCATTTTAGGACTGATAAAATATGCTAACTGAGCACCTACTATAGAACATATATAGTACACGATTCTACTAAATCCCAATTTGTGTAGGCTGAACCTCAGATTTTTATGCACTATTTTTTTTTACCTTTCCACCTGTAATACACTATCTTTAAATTTAGTATCTTATATTCAAAGCTCTTTCATAATTAAGATCAATTAAAAACAATATATACACACAAACAGTTGCCAAAAAAGTAAACTACAGACTCATATTTACTTTAAATTGACAGTCTTCTACTTTAACGTTCTTTTAGAAACTTACAGGGTTCTAAAATATTATTATAGTCTTTTCCCACGTTCACCAGGGAAATATATGCCAGGAATTAGTAGTATACTGGAGTATTCTTTCAAATTTCATTAAAACTAACACTTGTCCACAATCTAGCTTCTTTCATGCCTTATCCAATTTCTTTCAGGTCCAATGTATAACAACTTTTACTAAAACTTCAATTGGAAAATGAATCACATTTCATTTCATCTATTTATTCTATCAATAACATTAAGATCCATTTATTACCTTGGATAAAAAGCAACGGGTAAAACAGACGAATCCTATTTTTATTGGGGCTTTCTCAAGATTAAAGGCAAATGTGTTGGTGTGACAATTTAACTTGTGATCTATTCGAACTCACACACTGTTGGCACTGGGGGTGACCTGTAAGGTCATAAGATACAATTCGCTTTTGAATACGAGGCCCAGAGATCTTTAGTAACTTAACTACAAGTCACAGAGACAGAGTTGGGATTTATATACCAACTGACAGACTAAACATTAGGGACAATGTTTTCAACTCTTCCACACTAATAATAACCAGATTCCCATAAATTCTCCAGGATTGCCCATCAACAAAGCCTGCTCTTGCCTTAGCAAATGACTCTGTAAATAAACATAACTAACCAGCCTATGTTTACTAAATGCTCCCTAATTTATACTTAATTATTAAATGTTTAAAAATTATTTAATTTATACTTAAATTATTAAATTTAAATTATTAAATTTAAATATATTAAATTATTAAATGGTAAGACACACAGTGATGTCCTCAAAAAGCAGCCACTGGAATAGGTCAGGCATGTTGTCTTCCACTACACAAAGATGTCCTAGTTTCCCTCCTTCTCTTCGGTCGGTCACCTGCCTTCTCTGCCGGCATGCCAAGCTTGCTGCCCTGATCACACATCTCTGCCAGCACTCTCCTGTTGGCTGCCGTCTGTTAATTGTTCACCACACAGAACCACTGGGTGTTTGGTTTTTTCAGCCCTGCTCACTAATGAGGAGTTCTTTGTTTTATTTTGTTTTAATTTCAAAGTTTTGTGTTGTTTCAGATTAACAGAGGTTAATGAAGTTTGAACTTCAGTAATTACCTCCAGGTAAATGAAGTATCATGAATAAATCTTTCCTATTCTACAATATTTATAAAAAGTTAAGTCTTTCCATTCAAGGAGGTATTATACAAACTGAGATCATTCCTAGAAGGCAATAGGTGGACCTTGTTTTAGAAGAGGTTTACAAACAAATTATTTTTATTTTAAATACAATAATTAGAACAAAATTAATGAGGAAATGTTTTCCTCTGAAGTTTTTATAAATCATTAAAATTAGAACCAGAGCATCAACTGTAGAGTGAAATTGTCTTGAATTTTACTCCTAGTTTTTCAACAATTTCTATCTATATGCAACTGGACAAATTACTCCAACTACTTTTCTCAAAGCTTCAGTCACCATATTTTTTTAAATGGGGGAATAGGTATAGAATATATTTAGTAGGGTTTTCTAAAGATTAGGATTAAATAAGAAAATGCATTTAATACACATTAACAAGCTGTCTGGTACATAAAAGAAAGAGCTCATCAAAAAGTAACTTTTATTATTATCATCACATTAAATGTTTTTCTTTCATAGAATCAGTCTTAATGAGGATTTGAGGGAGTAAATGCGGAAAAAAACAATGCAATCCAACCTCATGTGGGCCCAAAGTGCTGTGTAGTTGACGCATTATCAGTGAGTTTATTTCCTAGCTTCTACACTCCCTTCAAGAACTTAAGTCATCTCCATGTCCTCTGACACAAACTCTACCCTCTACATTCACCACTTCCTCAGGTTTCCCTGGTATAGGCAATTCCATTCTTAATTGCTTCACTCCACAAAAATGCTATTCCTCTTCCTTTCTAAGAGTACCTCTTCTATCTTGGTGTCTGTTATCACCCTTTCCCTATTTTTCTTAGGAACTTGATCCATCAGCCCCCTCTCTCATATCTTTGATAGCTCTCTCTATTCTTTCCCTAGTCCTTTGTTGGGGTTACCTCATTCCCTTTTCTTCTCTCTTGGCAAAAATCACTTGAAATCATTTTCATTCATTCATTTAACATTCCACACACCATGGTTGGGGCCACATATGCTACAGTGTGACACATTCAGGTACATCCCTGCCTTCATGGAGCTTACAGAGAAATGTAAGAAAATGATTGTTCAAAATTGTGTTAAGCACTGGAAGAAAAAGAACAAAATTCTCTAGGCATATAAAAGGAGGGGTTGAAGGGGAAAGATATTTAAGTGGAGACTTGACAAAATAAATAGGTGACTGGGGAGTGGGGGAAGAGAGCCAAGCATTTACCAGGTAAGGACCCTGAGACCAGAAACAAAGCCTGACCTGTATGAACGACTGTAAGACACTGTACCACACAGTGTAGTACCAGAGGGAGACTGGTAGAGCACAGGCTATACAATTAGGAAGGGTCTTTCAGGTTATGGGTAGAGTTTGATTCTTAGTTTAAAGACAATGACGGGTTTTAACCAAGTAAGTGAAATGACTGGTTCTTCTTTTAAAAGGTTCAGTCCTCCACACTATCAAGAATGGATTTGGGAGGTTATGGAGTAACTGGAACTCTCATACATTAATACTGGAAGTGTTAAAAGCTACAACACTTGGAAGAACTTAGGGAGTTTCTTGTAAATTAAATATCTATCCTACGAACTGTATGACCCAGAAATGCCACTCTTAGGAATTTATCCAAGAGAAATTAAAACATATGCATAGAAAGAATCTAGTACAAGAATGTTCACAGCAGCCTTATTTATAATTTCCCCAAACTGCAAACAATCCAGATATCCATGGGCAGAGTAGATACACTGTGGTATATCTATATAATGAAATGTAACTCAACAATTGATAAGAATAAACTACCAATACATGCAACAATATAAATAAGTCTCAAAAACAATGAGTGAAAGAAAACAGACACAAAAGAATGCATAATGTGGGCTGGCCCAGTGACTCAGTTGGTTAAGAGCTCACACAGCGAGCTCTTGAGCAACAGCAGTTCGATGCCCGGCCCGAGCTGAGTTACCAACAGGTGGCAGGATGGCTCAGCTAAAAAAAAAAAAAAAGAATGCATAATGTATGACTCCATTTATACAAAGTTCAATAAGACTCAAAACTAATCTATAGTGAGATAAAAAAGTGTTTCAGGGAAGAAAGGAAACTGAGAAAGAAGCACAAGGGAACTTCTTGGGTGACTGAAATGTTCTGTGTTTCATTTTAGATAGTAGTTATATGGGTATATACTATTAGCAATACTTATCAAACTAAACACCCAAAATCTGTACATAAAACTGTATATAAATTATGCTTCAATTTAAAAGTATATAATAAATAAAATACACAGAATTACAATAATAACAAAAAAAAGTGAAGGGAGGGAAAGAGCAGATAGGGCAAGAGTGGATTCACAGACACCAATGAAGAGTCTATTATTACAAGAGCTTTGCCAAGGTATGATAACTTGAACCATGCTGGTAGTGTTGGACAGAGTCTATAAATATTTAGGAGACAAGCTTGATTAGGCTTAGTAAACTTCCTAGCATGCATAACTGAATATATGATAATGAACACTGAAGAAAATTTTGTTGTTTCATTTCAGAACAATAGGGCAGTCAGAGGCAAACTAAGAATTGCATTTTGGACATGAAAAGTTTGAAATACTTTTGACATCCAAGTAGAAGCTGTCAAATAGGTAGGTAGTATATAAATCAATTTTATTAAGCACTGGGCACCAAAAGTAATAAAAGAGAAAATTTAGATAAAACAAAAATAAATTTTAAAATTGTATCCATTGAATCATAATTTTAACACAATCTTTTAATTAACAAGTCAGGTGAGAAAATATTTTAATCCCTCCCACATCTGTAAGACCAATAAGTATTTCCTTAGCTCTCTCCAAATTGTGGTATTGTATGAAGCTCCCAAAATATACAGAAAAACAGGTGCTTAAGATACTTTAAAGTTAGCCAAGATAAATACATCATACAGCTAGAAAGAGAAACCTTGTAAAATTTTTGTCAGTTTTCAAAAGATAAAAAATTTGGGGCCGGCCGAGTGGCTCAGTTGGTTAAGAGCTCACTCAAGAGTTTGAGCTGTGAGCAACAGCGGTCGATGCCTGGCCCGAGCTGAGCTGCTGCTGAGCTGCCAACAGGTAGCAGGATGGCTCAGCTAAAAAAAAAAGATAAAAAATTTAACTTACACACGGTCAGTTTTTAGCTCTCTACTAACAGCTCCAAATCTCCCAGCAGAAATCATAGTGACCTGCTTCAAGATCACTTGAATAGAAGATTCAGTTAATATAATAATAAACTGAGTATATCAAGAAAGAATCTACAACCAGTTTAAGGATCTGTACCTCTTCAGTAAATTGGAGTTGGCAAGTATCCTATATTATTATCTTTAATAATATTATAAAGGAATGAGATGAAATATGTAGATATTTTAATACAGGCAGAAAGATCAAATAGATGTACAGATATATTGAGTATAAATAGGTATTTGGCTTTTAGCTACTTATTCTGAATCAGGGGCTTCAGCATAGACAACTTTAAGTCATTTGCTTATGAAAGAAAACCACCTTTATTTCATCCATCAGTCCTTCATGCCCAACATGACAAAGAAACAGGCCCCAAAAGGAAAAAGAGAACAAGTTACTGGTATCATATGTCAGTGTAGGCAATTAACTTTAAAAAGCTTTCCCTATTAATTAGAAAAATATAATATACAGTGGTGTTTTTATCCCTCAAGAAAATCCCTGGATTTTTGTAGACAGGGTTTCTCAAAAGTTACTATAAAACTAACTACTCCAATACAAATTTATGGCCTGGTATAACACTTGTCATAAAGTAGATAACAGACAAATAAATTATATGTTGAAGGAATGCTGCTGACCTAATTTAATTTTATTTAAAATACCTACCTTTTCCTCCAATTTCTTCTTCTCTTCACTAAATTGGCTGATTCTTTGTTTGAGAAACTGATTAAGCTGTAAAACCTCTTTTTCAGTAGACGCAAGCTTTTGTTCCAGTTCCTCTTGCTGGGAATTGCACACTGACTGATCTGAATATGGAGGCTGGAGTGAAGTGTTCTCATACTGTGGCTATTGAGGAAGGAAAAAAAAGGTTAAGACTTTAAAAGCTTACTTGTTTAGAACACATGGAAAGAAACTGGAAATGAGGTACAGTACAAGAAGTAAATACATACAGGTTTAGCAACAAACAGGCCATGGCATAAATTCCAGCTCATCACCAGTTTAATAAATTGTCACACAAAAAACACAATGATGGGCCGGCCGAGTGGCGCGATGGTTAAGAACTGGCTTGGGATGCCAGAGGGCCCCGGTTCGGATCCCACATATGAGGGCCAGTGACACTGCCTTCCACAGCTAAGATGCTGAACAACAGCTCAACCTGGAGCTGGGCTGCCGTGAGTTGCTGGCGACGGCGTAGGCTGCAGCCCCTGCTGCAGTGGGTTGCCATGGGCTACCGTGTGTAGCCAGCAGCCAAAGTGAGCGGCCGTCCAGAAGCCGGCGACTGATCTGCCTCACCCGGGAAGAGCGCAATGATGGTGCCAGCTTGGGACAGTGAAGCAACGTCCTCCACAACTAGACTGAAGAACAAAATGACAGCAACTTGTCTGTTCCCCTTCCCCCAATTCCCCAATAAAAATCTTAAAAAAAAACAAAACACAAAAAAACCACAATGAAACTGGCAAAGTACTAAGATAGTTGAATGTGTAGTTGCTATGGAAAGGCTTTATAGATGTGTGTGTGTGCGCATATGTGTGTTCATGCGTGCATGCATGTATGTGCATGTATGTGTATATACATATACATACATATATATATATATACACACACACACACACACACACACATCATATATATGCATATATATCTAGATGCCTCTATATAACTTGAACGAGGCCTTAAAGAACTCAGACTTAATCCCACTTCTTGGTATTTTCCAAAGAAATCCAAACTACTGCTTTGAAGGGACATGTGCATCCATGCTTACCGCAGCTGTACAATAGCCAAGATATGGAGGGAACCTGGGTGCCCATCAATGAATGAATAAAGAGGTGGTACATACACACAAGAGACTATTACTCAGGCATAAAAAATAATGAAATCTTGCCATCTGCACCAACATGGATGGACCTAGAGGGTGATGTACTGAGTTGAGTAAGTCCAACAGAGAAAGACAAATGCCACATGATTTCACTTATATGTGGAATCTAAAGAATGAAATAAATGAACACAGAAAACAGAAACAAACTTACAGATACAGATAACATTCTGAGGGTTGCCGCATGGAAGTGGGTTAGGGGGATGGGTAAAAAAGGGGTAGGGATTAAAAAGTACAAATTGGTAATTACAAAATAGTAATGGGGATGTAAAACTATAGCATAGGAAAGAGAGTCAATAATATTGTAATAAATGTTATGGTGTCAGGTGGGTACTAGATTTATTGGGGTGATTAGCGCATAAGTTATATAAATATCTAATCACTATGTTGTACACCTGAAATTAATATTGTACAAGGTATGATAAAAAATAGTGAATATCAAAATTTAAAAAATGAATTAGAGTAAAAAACATATTGCCATTAATCTCCCTCAAAATACTTCCCTTCGCTTTGAACACACTTATCCCGTCGTTCTTGTCACTTTCTGAAACAGATCTGGGAGTCCTCTTTTGTGAGTGTCTTTAGTTGTGCTGTTGTGGCTGCCTCGATGTTCTGAATCATTTTGATTTCGGGGAAGAGCGAGAAGTCGCATGGTACCAGATTTGGTGAAAAAAGGGGATGAGGACACACCGTGATATTTTTATCTGACAGAAATTGCCATATACCAGAAGCAACATACGACATGGAGCATTGTCATGATGAAGGATGATTAAAACACACCTCTCAACCGTTGCTCACACCTGACTGACTGCACGGAACAAGTTGAAACTTGTCACACACTGATACTAAGGTTCGATGTGCTGCTTCCCATACTGAAGATCTCTGCCTTTCCATTGGATGATACTCGGCAGCAGCATACACCATATTTTATGATTACAATGAAAAGACACCGTGTCACTCATTGCTTCTGGTACAGCAATTTCTGTCAGATAAAAACATTATGGTGTGTCCTCATCCATTTTATTCACCGGATCTGATACCATGTGACTTCTGGTTCTTCCTCAAAGTCAAAATGATTCAGGACATCGAGGCAGCCATGACAGCGCAACTAAAGACATTCACAAAAAAGGACTTTCAGAACTGCTTCAGAAAGTTGCAAGAACAATGGGAATAAGTGTGTTCGAAGTGAGGAGGAGAATTATGAGGGGGATTAATGGCAATGTGTCTTTTACTGTATAAATTTTTTTTATTTAAACATTCACCATATTGTTTGATCACACCTCACATGTCAACTGTAATTGAAAAATAAAAAAAATATTTTTAAAAAACCCCACCTTAAATAAAAAGATACATGTAGATTTAAAGGGATGGGAAAGATATATCATGCTAACACTAATCAAAAGAAAGCTGGAGTAGCTGTATTAATTTCAGACAAAGCAGACTTTAGGGCAGGAAAAGTTATCAGGGCTCAAGAGTAGCATAACATAATGATAAAAAGGTCAATACTCCAAGAAGATATAACAACCCTTAATGTGTATGTGCCTAAAAACAGCATCAAAATATGACCTTGGATATAGCAATGACTTTTGAAAACACTACCTAAGGCATGACTCATAAAAGAAACAACTGATACGCTAGACTTCATTAAAATTTTCTCCTCTGTAAAAGACAATTATCAAGTCACACAGAGGGGGATAATATTTGTAAAAGAACATCTGATAAAGGACTTGCATCCAAACCACTAAAGAAGAAAGTGCACCTGTTGAGGAAGTAGGGGGACTCATAATTTTCTTAAAATGAAGCTTATAGAGGCTTATGTTGCCAAAGCAGTAGGAGTGCCTAGGTCTTTTCTGTAGCCTGCCAAAGATTCTAATTTTACTCTCACTATTATAACTCCCCTGCCTGGGCAGGAGGGGACCAAGTATAAACCAATGAGACTTAAAACTATACTGACATCATTTTCCTACCATTCGTGTCTGAGCAAATTTGCACTACAGAAATGGGTTTTGCATCAAGAGAAACTACAATTGAACCTCTAGATAAAATTAAACAAAGAAAAAGTCTGAAGTCAGAATGCTTTCATTTCTACATTTAATAAGATTTTTTTCAGCCTTTATCTACTTTCTCTGAGTGTCACGCAGCCACTCACTCTGTGGAGACAGCCTTTCTTCCCTTCATTACTATGACAATACTCCACCACCACCACCTCCATGCTCCTTCACAAGTCATGCTCTTCTACTACCTTCTAAAATACTACTGTTCCCTGTCTTTACTTCTGGATCCCATTTACTTCACTCCCTGCAACATTTGATCATGTCCAAGGCTTTAACAACCACCCCAGTAGACTGACAATTGCTAAATCTCTAATCTCTCCCTCAGACCTATTCCCATTAGTATCAGCCTCATTCTTCATTCTCAGTCCCAAATTTGCAACATGAAAGTTTAACTCATTATTTCCCTCTAAACCTATTCCTGATGTAGTAAGTCTCTAACCTGGTCAGTACAAACCAATCAACTGACAGTACAAACCAATCAATGTTTCCTATCCTCTCTCACTACAGTAAAGTCACTAATCTAGCCCATGCTTGGATGCACACATTTAATAAATACTGTTCCTCTCATTCTGACCAAACTGTTTTCAAATTCATGTGTTTAACTTTTAAACTTCTGAGATAGCCTCCTGACTGGCTGCCTGCCTCCAATACCATTCATTTTAAATCCAGTCTCTATTACGCCACTGGAGTAATCAAACTGGTACAGTTTATGGAGTGCAAGATTATGCTAGTACCACAGGCATTAACTGGAACTGTCTCTAAATGTGGGAATGATGGACCCTTTACTTCTCAAGCTTTTGACACAATTTGACCCCTGCTTACCTCTGCAACCACATCTCTTACCACTGCTCTTCTCTCATTTTATAGCTCATCCATACAGAATTTGTATTTTTCCAAATGCATTACTTCCTCCTCTTGGCTTCGGGCCTCCTCATGTGCAGTATACTAGGCCTCAAACACTATTCCTCCACCTCCTTCACCTGGCTAAATTCTTTTAGTTCTTCTGGTTCACAGATGAGATATCCCTTCCTATAGGAAGCCTGACCCGACTTTTGGAAGTTATATGTTCTTAGCAGGGGTTCCCAAAGCACTTCACATAGATCGTCTCTGGGGTACTTCCAACACACTGCAATTGTCTGTTGTTTATCTGTGTTCCTCACTAGATTGTACACTCCTGAGGAAAAACCAACTTCACCCACATTTATACTACTAGAGGCTAAAAGGTACCTAGATCCATAGTAAACATAAATAATTTTTGAAGAAATGGATAAACATGTTTTCATATATAGTCTCCCTCTGTGGGCTTCCAGACCATGAAGACAGAAAGTGTTGTTCACTCTTGTGGCCCCAGCATTTAACACATTGGACGTTTATATTTACTTGAATGGGCTCATTGGTAAAGGTGGGACTCACACATAAAATGCTCATTAGAACCCAAAGCCTTGGTAATAGAAAAAATATAGCTAACGGAAAAAAAATAGGAAAAAAAATTATATAAACGGAAAGAAATAGGATAAAATAGAAAACAAGAAACGATGCATCCATGAAGCATAATAAGAATAAGCACTATTCAGCTGGTTTTTCCAGGATTCACATCTATGTATGTGGAAAGGAGATCTCTTTCTTCTTCAGTTTTTAACACAAGGAAACAGTCCTTCACATTTTGTTTTTTTCCACTTAGTCCTGTTAACCACAGGTTGAAATTTTGGTATAAGGTATTATAAGTACAAATCATTGTTTGGTTCAACCAATTCTACCACTAAAACAATCTTGGAAGTTTGGATTTTAGGATAAAGACCTAGTTCTCATTTTCTACCTCTGAGACTTGGTGACTTCTAGGCCTCAGGTCATCTTGATTGTGAGGTTATTCAAAGTTTTTAATAAGCAGATAGACATTACTTCTCAAGAATATGTTTTTTATCTACAAATTCATAAAAGAATGTTATTTCGAAAATTTGCTTTATTTAACCTCAAATATATACAATATAAAAGTATAATTTTCTTTCTTTCATTTAATGTGCTATGGAATTAGGATGAACAAGCTATGAACCTACAAATGTGTATATGAGAAATGCTGTGCATTAAAAATAACGTTGCTCATAGATCCAAGGTAAAAATTCCCTTGCTAAAGAAATATTTTATTATCACATTTGTTGTTTCTTCCAACTCCTGCCATTTAATTAGCTCTCTATAGTTATCTAATGAAAAAAGTTTATTTTATGTAATCATAACAATTTAATACTTAGGATATTCCATTTTATTAACTGCCTTCATTTTAAAATCAAATTTCTCAACAATATTTTAATTCTCCACGTAATTTAAAGTCCTTCCAATATTTTTAGTAGCCCCTTTTTCCATATCCTTCCAGATAATTCCATTTCTTGCTGACTGACTTGGAGAGCCCTCTACTGGCCTGATGCTGTGTCAAAATGTATTTTCTTCGCTTTTAGATACACATTAAATTGTACATGCTTTGGGTAATAATTGCACAATTCAAGTAACATCTATATTCAAAATAATAAAAGTTATAAGGAGAAACTGCATTGTTCTATTATACTGTCATCAAAAATAAACCCTTGCATATGTGGTGAAATGATTTTGACAAGGTGTCAACACCAGTCAACGGGGATGAGATAGTCTTTTCAACAATTGGTTCTGGGAAAATTGGATTATCCACATGCAAAAATTGAAGTTGGGCCTTTATCTAACATCACATACAAAAATGAACTTGAAATGGATCAAAAACCTAAATGTAAGATCTAAAACTATAAAACTCTTAGAAGAAAACATACAGCAAAAGCTTCATGACATTGGACCTGGCAATAATTTCTTGAATATGACACCAAGGCATGGGCAAAAAAAAAAAAGTAGATAAAATAGACTTTATAAAAATGAAGATATTTTGTACATGAAAAGACACTATCAACAGGTAAAAAGGTTAACTCACAGAATGGAAAAAATTATTCACAAATCATATATCTGATAAGGGATTAATATCCAGAATACACAGAGAACTTCTAAAACTTAGTAACAAAAAAACAAACAACCAGAATAAAAAATGGGCACAGGACTTGAATACACATTTTTTCAAAGAAGATAGAGGCATACCTCATTTTATTGTGCTTCTCATTATTGTGCTTGGCAGATACTGCCCTTTTTTTACAAATTGAAGGTTTGTGTCAACCCTGTCTAACGGCACTATTTTTCAAAGAGGTTCAGATGATGGTTAGTACTTTTTAGAAATGAAGTACTTTTTAATTAAGCTATGTGCATTGTTTTTTAGACATAATGTTATTGTACACTTAACAGACTACAGTAAAGTGCAAACATAACTTTTGTATGTACTAGGAAACCAAAAGTTCACGTAACTTGCTTTATTTCTGGTATTAGCTTTATTGCCGTGGTCTGAAATGGAACCTGTAATATCTCCGAGGTGTACCTGTATATGAATGGCCAATAAGCACATGAAAAGATGCTCAAATCATTATCATTAGGAAAATGCAAATCAAAACTACAATGAGATACTACCTCATATGCATTAGGATGGCTACTATCAAAAAACAAAATAACAAGTGTTGGCAAAAAAGTAGAAAAATGAAACCCTGTACACTTTTGGTGGGAATGTAATATGGTGCCAGCCACTGTGGAAAACAGGATGGTAATTCCTCCAAAAATTAAAAAATAATTACTTTATGATCTAGCAATTCTACTTCTGTATATACTTAAAAGAATTGGAAGTAGGGTCTCAGAGAGATATTTGTACACCCATGTTTAAATAAAAAATATAAAATACGCTCATAGTAACATTATTCACTATAGCTAAAATATGGAAGCAACCCAAGTATCCATTGCCATGAATGGATTAGCAAAATGTGATATACATACAATATAGTATTATTCAGCCTTAAAAAGAAAGGAAATTCTGACACATGCTTCAAGATGGATGAACTTTGAGGGCATTATGCTAAGTAAAATAATCCAGTCACAAAAAGACAAATACTGTATGATTCCACTTAACATGAGATAATTAAAGCAATCAAAGTCATAGAGACAGAAAATAGAATGGTAGATGTCAGGGCCTGGGGAAGAGAATGAGGAGGTATTGTTTGATGGGTACAGAGTTTGAGTTTTTATAAGATAAAAAGCTATGGAGATGGATGGTGGTGCACAATATAATTAACGTATTTAAAACCACTGAACTGTACACTTAAAATGGCTAAGATAGTAAATTAAATGTTATATGTATTTTAACACAAAAAATTTGAAAAAAATAAAAAACAACATAGATAACTCTTCCACCCTACCCTTTATATAAACCTACTAGAAGGGCAAAGAACTCAAAGTTTGATAACACATTCAGCTAACATGGCTGAGTTGGGAGTGGGGAGTCTTATACACTGCTGGTAGGAGCTAAAAATTAGAAGAAGCTCTCCTGGACAGCAATTTGACAATATCAATAAAAATCACCAACTCATACAACACCTAGAAATTTCACTATAAAAATACTTGCATATGAGAAAAAGAATTTTTAAAAAAGGTTATTCTTCACACTTATATAGACCCAAACCAGAAAACTACCCAAATTTGGATAAGAACAGGTTGAAAAAAATTATGCTCTCTCCATAAAATGAGAAATCATGCAGTTGTAAAAACAAAAGAAAGGGAGGTTGTCTATGTAATGATATGAAAATAATCATTGTATTTTATATAATTTTATATAATATAAAGGAAAAAAAACAAGGTGCCAGATAATGTATGCATTTTGATGCTTTCTGTGAAAGTAGGGAGATAAAATACATTTATATCTGCTGGTGATATATATCAACTCTGGAAGGATATACTAGAAACTGCTAACAGTAGTTTCTGTATGTATGTTTGAGGCGTGTGAACTGGACAGATGAAAGACAGTACTTGGATATCTTTTACTACACATATAAACATGAACCATGTGAATGTTATTAATTCAAAAAACATCCTAATCTTACAAACTAAGTATAAAATTAACACATGCTTTACTAATAAAACAACTGCGAAATCTTCTATAATCTTACCTGCAAACTAGCCATATAAGAATCTTCACAATTTACATAGTGTCCTAATATGGCATGTTGTGCCCGTAATTCATTATCCCTTATCCTCTCGTGTAGGTGGGTAATTTGTTGCTTCTGCCTGCAAAACATAAATTTAGGTCACATTATAAAAAATATACTTTTCTAAGAGATAGTTAAAAGCTAAACTTTTCAGTATTCTAATAATTTGACATAAGAGTTAGAAGTATTATCGATCTTAAAATTAGATCTTAAAATTCATAATAAGAAACTGAGCACCTTGAATGGCTGAATTATTATTTTTTTAATTAAATTTACTGGGGATCATTGGTTTTCCTTATCATTCTACAATATGCAAAATTGAAGAATGTATATTTTAATAGATTATGTCAATAATTATCTGCATTTACTACTGCCAAAGACTGAATTTGTCTCCCCAAAATTCATATATTAAATCCTAATGCCCAATGTGGTGTTATAAGGAGGTAGGCGCCTTTGGGAGGCGATTAGGTCATGAGGGCAGGATCCTTATATATGCAATTAAGAGTCCTTATAAAAGATACCCCCAGGGGGCGCCGAGTATCCCGTAGTGGCCACCTCTGCTGGTTAATGGGAAGCGAGTGTGGCTGCCGCAGTCCTCCAGGGAGCCCACCATTTCTGGATGAAAGAGTCAGACTTCTCAGAGGTTGGTGTGTTCAACAAGTGGGACCCCAGGACCTTCTGTATGTTCAGCCAAGAGAGCTTGCAGTGACCTCCCCAAAGGATGGCTCCATCTCCATTCTGCGTCTGATGATGCCACCACTAGTCACATTGTGGACCTGAGGCACACAGGTAATGGGGCTACCTGCTTGACACATTGTGATGGAGCCAACACCAAAGCTGAGATCCCCTAGACCTTGAACTCCATAAAATCCTTTTCTGACCTTGCTCAATGTGGAAGGCTGGAAGAGTACCTCATGGGCAGCTTCAGCAACGACAGGCAGTTGTCACAAAAACTTACTCATCAACTTCTTAGTGAATTTGACAGACAAGATGACATTCCCTTAGTGAGTGACATTATACGTCACAGAATAAATGACTGGAAAGAAAATGAAAACCACTTTCCGATAATTTATGGCATTGCTGTCAACATTAAAACTGCCGAGACTTACAGAGCCTCCTTCCAAGACCAAGGAGGCCCAGAGGAGGAGCTGCATGCTGCTCGGCCTTTAACAGGAGGACCAATGATTAGTATTTACGATGCAAAGACAGAACAACTCCATACAGGACCATATTCCTGGATGCCATTTCCACATGGGGATTACTGGTTGCATCGAGATGATAAGGAAAACTAGAGAAACTTTCCACTCCACTTCTGGCAGAGGCCCCCACCCACACTTTGTTGAACGTATTAAATCTACCTCAATGATTTTAAAAAAACTACCCATCTCCAACAAACACGCTGTTTCCTAGAAATAAAGCTTTACTCTACAAAAAAAATTGAAAGAAATTTAAAAAATTTTTTTAAATTAAAAAAATGAAGATGGCTTATGGGAAAAGATCTCTTCTCTAGGAAGCTAAAAATAGGAATTACCAAAGAAAGCAACTTTTTGGCATGACAGAGACCACTGGTGGGGATTGGACAGAATATGAATAGGATTCTACATCTGTTGTGTCTTAAGCATCCTTCCTTACTCAGTGTCTTTCAAATGACTTTCAAAATAAAATTTTATTTTGGCAATAAAAAAATAAATAAATAAAAAGATGCTCCCCCCCTCCCCTGAGAGCTCCTTTGCCCCTTTCACCATGAAAGGTTACAGGTAGATGGCCCTCTATGAACCACGAGGTTGGCTCTCACCAGACACTGAATCTGCCAATGCCTTACCTTGGACTTTCCAGACTCCAGAGCTAGGAAAAATAAAATTCTGTTGTTTATAAGCCATGCAGACTATGGTATTTTGTTATAGCAGCCCAAATGGACTAAGGCACTTATTAACTTACACTTAATAAAATGGTAATTATAATGGTATTCAAGAAACTAATAAAAGTCAATTGATTTTGATTGTTTGAGGGAGAGTACATCCATATAAATAAAAGTCTAAATTTTGGTCTGTTTAAAAAAAGGTGCCAGATGGGTACTAGACTTATCAGGGTAATCACTTTATAAGGTATATAAACATACAATCACTATGTTGTACACCTGAAACTAATATAACATTGTATATCAACTATAACAGAAAAACAAATTTTATAAAAAATAAAATTAAAAAGTATTAATTTCAAGAACGTACAATGAATTAAATTATAAGTGTTCAAAATAAAATCCAGCTGGGTCTCTAATTATTCATATATAAAATTCACTTGTATTACAAATATCAAATATTTTCAAATAGCTTTCTCATAAAGTCAATTGAAACTATCTACTATGATCGTCATTACTTTAAAAAGTATCAAGCACTAAGCAAATACTATGTACCAGGCTCTGTTCAAGACGGTAGAGAACATAGCAGAGAATAAGAAAGTCCAGAAGTCAGTGTTCTAGTTTATATTCCAGTAGGTCTTGCTTAATACTGGCAAATTTCTAAGCAAAATCTTTTGAAATTTCAACTATGAAGTATATTTAAATGTTTGAATTTGGTTTAATCGTAAGGCTAAAATGTCTACTTTATCCCATATAAGCACATGAAAATAAGTGGTAACCATCATTGATTAAGAAATAAAAATACCTCCTCAAACTATTTCTCAATTATCGTGATACACAACATGTTTAATTATCTCAAAAGTATACATAAATGATGTAGAACCAAGATAGATTATAGATAATATAATTAAGTAATATTAAGATTTATTATTCAAAATAATCAGGAGACTGTTAAGTATAACAGCATTTTTTTTCAGAGCTTTGGTATTCAAACATGCAAAATTTTTAGAATGTCCCCACAAATTTCCAAAATTCTTATCTGTAACTCATTTAATTTTAAAGATTCATGATTTTCATTGTTTCTGTGCCTTCATATCTAACATGCATTAGTTAAAGGAAATTAAAGTAGCCTTCCAATTTGATAGTTCCCAAGTGTAAAATACAAAGACACTATCTTGAAGCTTTTTGACAGCTCATTAGCATTGCATCTAACTTGCTACCTGTACAAAGAAGATGAAGAAGAGTTTCCAAATAATGCCTTACTCTCATGTAAATGGGAGGATGGTAGAAGAGACAGACAGACAGACAGACAGACCAACCAACTGACCCTCAGTTTTGATAGTGGTTCTTAAAGGGACTGGGATGGGGAAGGGTAGACGTAAGACATCAATGTATTTGTAAGGTTCTATTTTTTAAAACTCTACGTAGTGGATACAAAGGTATTTTTTTTAACCTATATTTCTGTATGCCTGAAATATTTAGTAATTAAAAAATAGACTCACCGGTCAATTACAATTTCTTTCTGCCTTAGTAGTCCTTCTTTTATTTTCAGCATTGATTCCCACTTCGTGAAATCCTGATAGCCAGAAGGTGAATAACTTTGACGAGACGATCCAGTCAAAACCTGCACAAATATGTTTATATTATTGTATACTGAAAGTGTCTAAAGGAAATATTTATATATCATCTAATATATTATTTTCCCAATGATTTTCACTAAAAAAATGAGAACTCTCCCTTTGATTCTTTAAAAAGATTATTTGAAATCACATTTGTGAAAACAACATAAATTGAAAATTTTCAAGGAAGTTTCAAAGTAAATGTACAAATCTAATGAAGGATCAATGACAATAGAACATTTATTCTGCCTATTATAATACTATATATAAGATCTTGTTCTCATATTATGGGAGCTTTCTGGAAATATGAGATTAATCATTTCCTAAGGAAAGAGTACAATAAAATAATGTACCATGGCTAGACTAGACAAACATTACTGGAAGGGTTTCTACAAGGAAACACAGTATCAGTAGCATTCAGACCTCAAACTGTCATTCACCACATCATCATTTAATTACATTAAAATTTCAAAAGTTAAAATATTTTTACAAAGTATTAAATGCACCCATAGAAAATATGATTCAGCAGATAATCTAGACGATTACTGGTCTCCAGGGTAAACTGTACCATTTAGAAAAAAATCTGCTTAGAATTTAAGAAGTACTTCAAATATTTAAAACAAATCAACAATAAAAACCAATATGATAGATATCCTCAAATTTCTATCACTGAAACAAAAACAAACTTTAATATTTGTGTTATGGGTTGAACTGTGTCCCCTCAAAAAGATATGTTGAAGTCCTAATCCCCAGTACCTCAGTGTAACCTTATTTGGAAAGAGGGTCTTTACAGATATAGAGTCAAGTTAAGATGAGGCCATTAGGGTGGGCACTAATGCAACATGACTGGTGTCCCAGGAAAAGGGGAAAGCTGAAAACAGACATTCACAGAGGGAAGACCATGGAAAGAGACCGAGAGAACACCATGTGAAAATGAAAGCAGAGATTAGAGTGATGCCATCTACAAGCCAAGGAACACAGAAGATTGCCAGAAAACCATAGAAACTCGGCCCGGAGCAGAATCTTCTTCACAGTCCTCACAAGGACCCAACTTCTGCTGACACCTTGATTTAAGACTTCCAGGCTCCAAAACTGTGAGACAATTTCTGTTATTTAAGCTACCCAGTTTGTGTTCTTTGTTATGACAGCTCTAGGAAACTAATGACACTGGTAAATCAAATAGGAACATAAATTCCCTGACAATCTATAAATGACACTATAGAAACACCACAAAGCAACTTTAGGAGAATTAAATGTGCAGCAGTATTTCTATCCTTTGTTTTCCAAAGATGCTACTGACAAAACCTAGCTCTGAATAAACCACTAATTATGTGACATCAACTAGTCCTAGATTAACCCTTTAAATTAAGATGATTGTCAAGTAATACTAGGATGGCATGTTTCAAAGAGGAGCAAGACAGGACAAGATGAACAGACTAAGATGAAAAGAAGCTAGGTGATAACAGGTTACATAACTATTAGAAGGGCAGGTATTTGCAGTATAAGTGATACATTGTGTAACAGAGGCAGGTTAATCAGATATCCTGTCTCAGAATTTCATTCTTTCCCTTGCCCAACATATAACCCAGGCTGATATTCAGCCAGTATGTACCAATAAGGATATGTTAGTTGTTACAATACTGAAGTACTTGACTGTGATTGGTAACTAGCTGCTGCCCAAGCCTCCTGAATGTCCTCTCCACTACCCAGGCTACTACTCAGAATTCTCTCCATCATCCAACAAATAAAGAGTTATTTCCTGGCATAAAAAGGGGCCCTGTTAGGATCCTGTTCCATCCATAAATGGTATTCTTTCTGATTGGTTGGTTCCTGCATTAGTCAGCTCCTCTCCCCAAATTCTCCATCTCAATACTACCTACCAGCTTACATTTAGTTTACAGAACTGGAATTCAAAGCCTGGCAGCCCAACAAAAGAGCATGTGCTCCTAGGAACCACACAGCCACACTGTTATTGCTAACGGCCTTATTAACAAGAAGGTATCCAAATTTCCTATCATCACAAGGGCTGGGAAAAAATTTGAAACTGAGTGCTCTCAGAAGCTATGAGAATATTCAGCACCATAAATAATGTTGTTGATATTAAGAGAAAGTCTCTATTTATTGAATTCAATGTTAGTTAATGACTATCAGTTTAACAGGTAAATAATTTCATGAAATTTATTTTGTCAAACTGTAGCTCAAACAGGAATTAAAACCAGTAAAAGCTAAGCAAAACAAAAGATATCAATACTTCCAAAATTCAAGCTAAGATTTAGAAATTATCAGAATGCTTTAGTGTAAAATTTGTGCTGTAATTTATAATACTAAATATTTATTTGGAGACTAAATGTCAATATATACTTTACTTATACACTGAGTTATATATTAATACCCTGATACCCGTTGAAAATATTTTAAATATTGGTTTTTGTATATTGTTATCTTGCCTAACAAAACACTTCTAAGGTAGCTAGCTTAAGGATCTGTGGTCTCCTCTTCCAAAGATCAAAAAAGGCTCCTCTGTTTCTGATTACCACACATCAGAAATGACCTATACCATAATATCTGAAGCTATGCTTTGCCTTATCCATCTTGTGCCTATTCAGTAAGACAAGTGCCTATGCAAAAAACAATGATCTTCCCAAGAAGACATTAACTATGCTACTCTTCATAAGTTATCTGCTAAAAAATTTTCTGTGGTTGACAACTTCCCAAGGAAAAGTCTTTTCTTGTTGTGTAACACATCTTGGCATCCAGAGAGGGAGTAAACTGAAGGAAAAAGTAGATCTGCAAGAGGAAAGCAAATGACAATTCTACTTGGTTTGTAACACTTGAGCCACTGGCAGGATGGATTACTAAAGGACTTGCCAAATACTTCCATGAATATACGTAAAACAACCATGAGAATTTATTCTTCTGATTTGAGCTCCTTTTATCTAAACCCTTTAGAAAACAAAATAAAAATTAACCTACGAAACTGAGCAAACAGGACTAATGAAAAAGGAACCCTTTCTTTGTAATTAAGAAGCAATATACAAAGAATTACAAATCAGCAGCATGACAGCCTCCGTTCCTACACTTCACCCTGATTCATAAAAGTACGTTAAAACGGAGAAGGAAACCTAATAAAACCCAAATGCTGCAGGTAGACCTGAAAGTAATTTTAAACACCTGTTTATACCTGCCTATCACTAAAAACAATTATGGAGACATTTTACCTTCTAAGGCTTTTATAATGAATCCATAGTTTACGTATATTAAATGAGGTTATAGAATGCAATTTGAAATACCTAGCAAGATTTTTTTTAAAAATTTATATTGTGAAGTCTCAAATAGCAAGGTAGCCACTGTACCTTTATGACTTGGTATACAATATAAATAATGCTACACTACTAAAAACATATAGAAAAAAACCAATTGATGAAAATTTATTTTTATTAAAATTTACACCAGTCCAGAATCCAGTCTTGACAAGGCTAAACAAGAATCTCATAGAAATAGCACAGGATTCTTTTGTGTACACAGAAGAAATCAGTTACCTACCCTGGAACTATTTATCTTTTGTAAGTTCTAACACAAGGTTTGAAGAGTGAGAAAGGAATTAGATTATGTTCAAATTGGTTCTTCCTCATTGCACAGTATCACAGAGGTTATTCTTCAAAAACTACCAATTTAATGTTTCAGCAATTTAATGTTCCTCCCCTTTATTTGCAAAACAGATTGTCTTCTCACACTTGGTAAGCTGAAAAAAACTTATAGAATCTTATTCGTATCAATTATCTATTAGGTTCCAATATTGTACCCAAAAGCAGCTAGGGGACAAAAGCCTTTTTCCTGTGACAGTGACACAATAGGAACCATGAGTACACATAAGTGCACACTTCACACTTCTAGATAGCACTATCATTGATTTGGAACATTAACAAGTGGAGAAAGGAGGGCTGCCAAGTGCAACTGCCTTAAAACTGTCACACTAAGTTATTGAAAATCCAGCCCAATGTAAAAGTTAATGTTTTCTTCTGGATCAGGAGTTATGATTTGCCACTGCACCCTTGCACAATACTGGCTAATATGAAAATAGAAGCATGAGTGGCAATATCATTCTTGGATATCATAAAATTCCCCCCTTCCCCCCAAAATCATTAAATGAAAATAAGAAAGTTTTATATTGGTAAAAGGTAAAAGTCACCAAGAAGATAAAATAATCATAAATGTTTATATATTTAAGAAAAACTATTAAATAGAAAGAAAAACTATTAAAAATAAATGGAGACACAAATGAATCCACAATCATAATGAAGCCTTGAACTTGAGTATGTCTTTCTGAAATAGAAAAAATCAGGTAGAACAGGGGTTGACAAATCCAGTTCACCATTTATGTTTATATGGCCTGCAAACTAAAAATGGATTTTATACTTTTAAATGGCTAAAAATCAAAAGAAAACTATTTTATGAAACATGAAAATTGCATGAAATTTAAAACTCACGGTCCATAAGTAAAGTTTTATTGGAACATAGCCATGTTCATTCTTTTACATATTATCTATGGCTGCTTTCCCAACATCAAAGTTGAGTAGTCTGTAAAACAGTCTCTCCTCCCCTCTCCCCTCTCCCCTCTCCCCCTCTCCCCTCTCTCTCTCTCTCTCTCTCTCTCACTACTTAAAAAACAGCAAACGCAGGGAAAGGCTTTTCTGAACTCCACTTATTTGCCTAAAGACAGAGCCTTCAAAAGGAACTTAATTATCATAAATGCCCCCCCAGCAAGTTTCATCAATCAGGGAGGATTGACTCATCACAGGAGAGGCTACAAGCAGATGTCACACCCAGACAAACTTCCTCACAGACTATCATATCTATTCTTCCCATTCACCTTTCCTAACAATTATTTATTTTCCCCTTAGAGGCCTATATCATCCCACCCCTTTCCTTATTAAAATGGTTTTTAATCCTGAATTCTAAAGACATCTCTTTGAGTTCCTCCTTTTTCCCTGGGCATTTCCCATGTGTAGTGCATGAGGTATACATGTTAATAAACTTGTTTGTTTTCCCCTTGTTATTCTGTCTTTTATTACAGGGGTCTCAGCTAAGAACTCAAAAGGGTAGAAGAAACATTATTTTTCCTCCCCTACAAGAACCTACAAGCCGGTTCTCAAGAACTGTCAATACTCTAGGAGAATAAAGAAGCCTTCTATTAAGACAGAGGACAATCCTGCTTCCAAATACATAAAAGAGGAATGTATTTTATATTCAATGTTTTTATATACACATTTTTATCCCAAGTAGTTAGAAAACAAGAAATTCTATTTAATAAAATCATAACTGATTATGAGAGGCATATAATTTTGTGGCAGTTATATATTGGTAGCAAAATACACATTTTGACAATATTCCAAAAAACATAGGCACTGTTTTGATAGAAGCTGAATAAGACACAGACAAGATCTTTGAATAAGTGTAGAAAAAAAAGTTCAAAATTTCATATCGATAAAATAGAAAATTACTGTTGTTATGCTGTTCTACTTAAATTTCAAGTAGTCAGTCATGTTTCTACTTGACTATAGCCAATAGAAGTAATCAAGGAGAAAATAATAGCTTAAACTTATGAATATATAACATATTTATAGCTTGTGAATAATAACAAAATGTTAACTAGACATGAACATGAAATCTCAAAGATAATTATAAAGCATGTAACTGTGAGCTAGTAAGTATAGAACAGAAAGGATAACAAACATTTCAAAATCTGTACCGGTGAAACAAGGATACTTTTTACAAGTAAACATTTTTCATGTACTATATTTATAGTTATCAAGCTCAGGGAGGGAAGGAAATTCCTCATTTAAATGTTCTACCTAAAAATGCATATAATACAATCTTGCAATGGTGGTTGAAAGAAGAAAACAGTAGTTTACTAGGCAAAGAAGAATCATAACTCTTCTGTATTGAGACCAAACCATCCAGATTTTCAGGCCAGAAACACATACACAGGCACTTATTATTGTAAACAGCAAATTCCACTCTCATAACTGAACAGGGACAGTAGGCATCTACAACAACCCCAAATACATGCTACTTAGATGAGACCCAGATGATATGAAAAGTTGCCAAAATATGTCATTTAATGGTCAAACATGCTTCTAAAATAAGCTTACTATTTGCAGCTCAAAATAGCTCAAAATTCTTTGGCCTCATCCTGGACAAATACTGTTAAATTTAGATAATCTAGTGCCACCACACTTAACTGGGATCCAACCTCTGCAATTCTTCAAGTTTGTTATCTCTCCTTCATTTGCCTTTGTTCCTTAGCTCATTCATCACTCACAACATGTCAAATAACACAGCAAATCTTCCTCTGTTTCCTGGAATAGTTTATCTGAAGAGTTATTCTACAAGTGCTTTTTGGTAAAAGATCATGATGCCTCACCCAAAAATAAATTCACAAAGCTCAATAATAAAAATGAAAATAAACTACAAACTACATAGAATTTAAAGAACTTTTATTCAAGAGAAGGAAAAACATAGATTATGTGATTACTAAAATAAAATCTGTATCTTACTATATTACTAAAACAACTGTACATTTAATTAAAAAACTATATTTTAAACTAAGTAATTATTGTTTTATTAACAACATAAATACAAAACAATTACGTAAAAGACACTATCCATAATCTCTTTCTTGAGACCTATTATAAACTGAAGTCTACACCTTGACTCTTAAAATTTAAATTATAGAAGGAATTGAGTTTTTAATGATATCACTATTTCTTCGATTTGTCTTTATTACTAACTCTACACTGCTATCCTTGCCATCTTAGTATGGTTTACTGAAATAACAATGCAAATATACTGATTTATTTCAAGGGTAAAAGACTCCAGAAAAAAATCTTTTAAAAACAAATGAGAGAAATATATACCTATATTTTATATCTTAACAAAAATATGTGCATGAAAATAAAGAGAACCCTAAAATTATTACTGATTTTCACCATACTAAACAACTAATTACTATTAATTTAACTTGTTTTTTTGGAGGAAGGACTATTTTTCCTCTCAAAAATCAATCTGGTTTATGTCTATTCTGTGTTAGCACTACATTATTTTTTTAAATGCCAACAAAGGAATAATCCATGCATGAAGCATGATCTCATTACAGTCATAGTGCAAAAGTGAAGGGAAGAAATGGTATATCCAAGATTGAGGAGCAAATCAGTTGGAAGATTAAACCAAAAAAAAGGAAAGAAAAGAAAGAAAAAGTTTGTCTTCAAATTTAAAGTTAATTGAAATTTTACTTATAAAACAAGCAGAATGTAAACTTATCTACCAACAACAGTCCACAAACTTAAACCTGAATAAAAATCATGTTTTCCGGCCCTTAAGGTCTAGCTTCATTTCTTTCAGATCCAGTGAATCTCTGAGTAATCTACATACATAACTCATTTAATTTTAATTTGCGTTTTAGAGACAAATTTGAAAGACATTGGTAGCCATACTGTGTTCTATTTTGGAGGTGTGAAGTCTCCAGTGCTTTTTTATTCTCTTATCGTTCATTACACAGATTCATAATTATTTAAATATTGAATTTTTATTTTATTTTTTCAAGTTTAATTTTTACAAAAGGCCGAGAAGCAATCAAGTTTGATTTTTAAAAGGCAATATATTAATCAATATATAATCAACTCTTCAGCTATCCATGGCCCCAGCTAAGCAATAAACCTATTAAAATGAATATATTAATAGGGAAATCTAATAAATAACTTTGCCAAAAGTATCCTCCTGATCCCAAAGTTAGGGCTGGTCCGGAACCCATTCACCATCCACCTCTGATCAACGCAGGGGGAAAATGAAAATGAAAATGAAAACAGCAGATGTTCACATCCTTTCGCTTTATAAGCTTTTAATTTAGAGATGTGTTAAGGAGAAAGTACAGATTCACTGAGATATATCAAAATGATGTACAACTCTCAGTTCATTAAATTGCTGATAAAAGATTACAACGTCCACACATTACAAAGTTATTCATCTTTTCCACTAAGAACTTTACATCTCTTGACTTATAAGGTAAATATGAATTCCACATATCAAAATCCATTTTACATAACCTTCTCAAGAATGCATCTATGGTGAAAAAGGGTCAGCTGCATTTTTGTTCTGTAAACTTAAAAGAGGGCTAAGTGTTTAGCTGAAGGACAAAGCTATTGTGTTTTAGAGGGTCTCACTTGAGATAATTTAGAATTTATCTTAAATGTTGATATTATCAAAGTTTTTATATAAAAGCTTAGAGCTAAATTAAGGTAGAGTTATCTCCCCCATCCTCTCTGCAGGAGCACAGTTCAAGAGGCCACTGGATCTAAACCATGAGTGTGACTCTGTTAGCTGCTAGGGGAATCCAGTCGCATCACTCTGGATGTTTGCCAGGTTCAGTCTAATGCTCACAAAGAAAAACTCTATTCTTAGATCATAATCTCAAAGAACTTTATTGATAAAGGAAATGCTGTCAACTAACTACCAAACTTGGAAAATTATTAAATTGGAATTCAAATACAAATCAAATTAATTTAAGAGCTCAATCATTCTTGAATAAATAACAAGTTTATAGAGCAGAGACTAAAAAGACAAAGGGAGAGAGATTTATTTACACAAATGTTCACCACAGTGTTATTTTTTTATGGTTTATAATGGCAAAAATTATAAATCACCTAATATCTATTAATATACTAATTCAATAAATTAAGGCATATTTATATGCTAAAAATAACAAAGTCATTGAAATTTATAATATATATTTTAATATATAGTCACATTAAAAATGACCAAAATATTAATCAGTAAAAATTATTCTTCAATGAACATGTATCGGTTTCTTGGTTTTTTTAAAGAGATTTTTTAAATGTAAGATGCATAAAGACAAGAACAATACTGTTTTTTACTGTATCCCTTATCTAGTAGGGTGTCTGGCAACCAGTAAACCAGTAGGTTTTTTTTTTAACAACCAAGGCATTCCCCAGGAACAAGAAACTAAAATAGATTTTAGATAAAAGAAATAATGCATACAGTGGTACAGTTGTCAAATCCATTATGGTGGAGATAGATGACAATGTCAGATCAGGAAAGACCTTTGTATGCTGTAAAGTTTGGGTTTTTAACCTTGAAGGAGATGTTGGTATAAAGAAAAGTCCTCAGCATTTGAGTAACAAATTTGCACTTAAGAAAGCAACTTGGATACGAGGGTAAAGATTGAATAGGAGAGGGTCAAGTCAGAAGGTAGAAAGGCTAGTTAACAGGCTCTATAAAAGTTCAGAGGAGGGTAGGGGAATACAGATTTATATTTCGCAATGTGTACTTGATTTCTTAGTGAATGGGAAGTCTGGTCTAAGACAGAAACAAGGATCAGTCTCAAATTTCCATTTTGGACGACAAAATAAATGATGGTGCCGCCATAATAATTGGGAATGCAAGACACTCAGGTGCTGGAGTGCCAAGCACAAAGAAAATGAATTTAATATTGGGGAGGACTAAAAATCATTGAACTGAATTAAAATACTTCTAACAATGGAATAACATCATGGTCTACAGAGTTCTGAAGCAAATATCTGGAGACCTAAGGGCTGTTTTTTATTGTTGTTAAATTTTGATGGTGGCAATGGTGATGCTGGGNATCATGGTCTACAGAGTTCTGAAGCAAATATCTGGAGACCTAAGGGCTGTTTTTTATTGTTGTTAAATTTTGATGGTGGCAATGGTGATGGTGGGTGTGTGTGTGTGTGTGTGTGTGTGTGTGTGTGTGTGTGTGTGTGTGTGTGTGAGAGTCCATCTTTTATGGCTTCAGTTTTGTCAGCTTCCTTTGTATAAAATATGCAGTTGTCTTAGAAATCACATTGCTTCTTACTATATGTGCTAATTTGAGTCTCAATCCTGAATTTCCTTGTCTTCCTGGTGTTACCTTGCACTAGTGGTTAACTTCCAAGTGTTAAATGTCTCATTTGCGTATTAGTTGTGTAGTGACAGACAAGTTCCTTGAAGCCACAGAGCACGCTAGAGCATTTCCTACTATCACTCAGAGAGTGTTTTGTAAATTGTCCCAAAATTGTACAAACCTTTATCAGCCCTTCCCTTAAACTAACCGGCCTCTCTTGATGTCAAACTCTTCCTGTTGCTAATTGAGATTTTTAGTAAGGACAGAGAGTCTGTCCAGAGATCAGACATTTATGAGAAAATAAAATATCTGGGCCTTCAAATACCTGGCAAGTCAATTCTAAGAGTGAATCTACCTCCCCCAAAAGACCTTAAGTTTTATAGGTTCCGTTAGTATTGGTCTCCTCAACCGCCGACACTTGATGGCTAACGCCTACTCTCTCTTCTCTATTACTAGGCACTTCCCATCCCCTGTCTCAGACTACATTCTCATTCTCATTTTTGCTCTTAGATGTTTTTTCAACTAATTCTTCTGTAGCTTTAAAAGTTAAGGCAGTAATTCTCCAACTTTTAATAATACAGCATCCTCAAGGGTTAGGCAAAATCCTCCTCCTGGGTGTCTAGGAGGTCTAATTTAAAAACCTCCTATCTTTAAAACATTGTGCGCATCACAAAAATTTATTCAAAGCTTGCGTTTTACTATAATATATTTGTCTAAGTATTAAAATGCTTTAATTTCATTACCACTTGAATTGACTTTTTGTCAAAATGTTTCCAGAAAAACTTATCTACCTTAAAACTTCTTTTGTCTCCGACACACAACTATTAATACAAGTTGGAGTTTAAATACTCAGTGTAAAAGATTACATACATCAGGATTTTCTTTATATAAAGCTAAGTAAAATAAAAACTACTTTTAAGGAATACATTTTTAAAAATGCCACAAAACTATATATAAAAACAAGTGAAAAGAAATAAACCCAGGATTTGAAATAATCATTTGCTTGGGTGGGGAAAAATAGGGGAAACAACACAAAAACATGTAGTTAGATATGTTATTAACATCCTGGCTTTTATTTTAAGTGATAATCTTAGAGGTGCTTATTACTAAAATTTCAAAAAATACTATTATAATAAAATAAAAACTAAGTAACTGCATAAATGAAGGCAGATAAGAGTAAATAAAGTATGTACTATGAATTAGTATGAATCCAATGAAGAAAGAAAAAATTTAGTTTCAAGTTTTTAAAAGGTTCAGTTTAGGGAGTGTGGGCTTTATGGTTTGGCCTTCCTTCACTCTTACCCCCAAATATATTTAAAATATATTTGAAGGATAAGAAAAAAAGTTTTTTTCTCATTCTATTTTTAGCCCTAATCTCCCAATCAAATTAAGATGCACAGAGCTGGAAAGAAAAAGAATTACACTGAAATACTTATTTTAAAAAACATTTTTGGGATGTAATATTTGTGCTTCTTTAACACATTAAATATTTACAAGCAGGTCTAATTATGGTAATTTCAAAGTAGTGATTAACGTAACACTATTTCAAACTATCTACAACTATAATATATGGAATTATCCTTCTCCACTTCCTCCACAACGATCTTAAAATTGAGAAGGATGTTATAATTGTCCCTAACACTTAATTCTACAGGATCACTCATTTACTACCACCCTTGCAATCTTTCTTGGCTCCCCCTTTATTCACTCATCCAATCATTCATTCAATCAATATTTAAGAATTACTATGAGCCAGGTTCTACATGAGGTAACAGTACTATAAAGAACAAAGAGCCATATAAATATGAGTTATTGGATTAGCTGTCAAGGAACTTGCAGTCTAGTCAAGGTACATACACTAATAAATACATTAAAAAGAGACAGATAACAGAGGTACATGCAAAATTGTTTGACATAAGGCAGTGAGGGCTGCACAGCACATATAAACTGACAGCACTTTGATGGGCATAAAGGTTGGTAAGAAGGACATTCCTACAAAAAGTAGGGAGGCTGAAAATAGAACAATAGCCTGTTCAGAGTGTCACTGGCAGCTGTACAAGGCCAGAGACAGAATACAAAAGAATGTGATGAGATGAAGCTCGAAAGACAGGGCCTAAAAAAGCAAACTAAGGAGTTAGGATTTTAGCCTCTTTGAGAGCTCAGCCCTCCTCTTTCAAGAAAGGACCACCACATTGAACCACAAAAACATTCTGTACCACAGGAATTCTTCATTTTTTTGTGTGTGTGCCATGGACTTTTCCGGCAGACTGCTAAAACCTACTGATCTGTCCTCAGAATGTTTTTATATACACAAAACACATAGGATTCCAAATACTTTTTATAGACATTCTGAAATTCTTCAGGTAGTGAAGTCTAAGTGTGGGCTGTGCATGTGACTTTCTTCTGGAGAGTGCAGTAGGTCAGGGGGCAGATGAGAGTAACTGCAATGGAGAAACCTGACGAACATTACACTTCAGCCAGGTGATCAACGCAAACAGCAACAGTGATATCATATTGATAGTATACACACTTTGATATGTGATGAAAATGGCACTTGACCTCTCTGGTATTCCTCTCAAAAACACATCAACCAGTCTAACCATAAGAAAAACATCAGGGGCCGGCCGAGTGGTGCGATGGTTAAGAACTGGCTTGGGATGCCAGAGGGCCCCGGTTCGGATCCCACATATGAGGGCCAGTGACACTGCCCTCCACAGCTAAGATGCTGAAAAACAGCTCAACCTGGAGCTGGGATGCCATGAGTCGCCAGCGACGGTGTAGGCTGCAGCCCCTGTGGCAGTGGGTTGCCATGGGCTACCGTATGTAGCCAGCAGCCAGCGTGAGTGGCCAGCAGCCGCAGTGAGCGGCCGTCCAGAAGCCGCTGCCTCGCCTGGGAAGAGCGCAATGATGGTGCCAACTTGGGCCAGTGAAGCAACGTCCTCCACAACTAGATTGAAGAACAAAACGACAGCAACTTGTCTGTTCCCATCCCCCCAATTCCCCAATAAAAATCTTTAAAAAAAAAAGAAAAACATCAGACAAATCCCAACTGGGGATCATTCTACAAAATATCTGACCAGCACGCTTCAAAATGGTTGGGGTTATTTTAAAAAAAAAAAAAAGCAAAGTCTGAGGAATGTCACAATCCAGGGGACCAAATTCAACCTGGTATCCTGGATAGGATCCTGAAAAAGAAAAAGGACACTAGGGAAAAATGAGGAAATTTAAATAAAGTATGGGTTTTAGTTCAAATATTCTATTAACATTGAGGTTAACTATTGTGACAAATGTACCATACTAATAGAGGGTATTAACAACAGGGGAACCAGGTGCAGGCTCTACAGGAGCCCTCTGTACTGTATTTGTAGTAATTCTGTAAATTTACAACTGTCCTAAAATAAAACTTTTTCAAAATTTAAGATGCACACAACTAGAAAGAAAATGAATTCCACTGAAATACTTACTTTAAAAAACAAATTTGAGATGTAATATTTGTGCTTCTTTAACACAATAAATAACAATGTTTACAGGTAGGTTTAATCATGGTAATTTCAAAGTAGTGATTAATGTGAACAGTATTTCAAACTATCTGCAACAACTGTAATATATCAGATTATCTGAGACTGCTACAGTGACAGTCAAATGTACTGCTAACATTTCTGCAGCATGTGGTTTATAGTCAAAACTGAAGAAATGCTAAATCTCATTTAAAGTTTAATAAAAACAAAGATATAATTTTTTTCCTATTCAAGTTCAAAGACCACTGAACTCTACCCATGGGCTGTAGGTTAAGAATCCTCTTCTAAAGGAAAAGAAAGCCTAAATACTAACACTAAATGGACACTGTCTTGCTGGATCTCTGATAGTAATGACACATAATTCATCTCATTAAACCCTCATAACAGACAAGGCAGCTTAGGGAAGCTGTATATGGTTGTGTCTATATAAATTCAAATTATATAGTTTGATTCAAAATAAAGATTCTGACAAAGCACCTCTAAAAACAATTTCCAGCCCCTAGTAGTGAAATTTTGAGGAACACTACTGATTATACTGTAGCTCACCAGCGCTCCTACTAAACAACTTTCTGTGTAGGCTGAATCAGGCTAAAACTAAAATACAACACTTCCTAGAGCGCTATTTGTGACTAATAAACAGCAGCAGCTAACCAAAAGGAAAAGGGTAAACACAGAAGCTCCCTCCCTTGAACAAATCTGAAAAGTACATCTTTGTCTCCATTTACCAACTCTTGACACACCCAGTTTGTTAGTATCCTTCTGGGGGGGTGGGGGGAGGTGGTGGGAGGTGGTGGTGGTGGTGGTGGTGGTGTGTGTGTGTAAGCACACCTATGTAGGTTTTTAAAGCAAATATAGCAACATGTGAGATATCCATAGCATATTTTATTCAGTCTATGGCAGTTTCTTAGTTTATTCAAATTCTATTTTCTTAGAGCTAGAGATGCTGATACAATGATTTATTTTCAAATGAATGTGTAACCAGCAGACACACTTAAAGCAGGCTTTCTAAAAATAGTAAAAGTTTTCAATAATTCATCTATCTCAATCAAAATTTCTTAGCTAATGTATATGCTACTCTATGAAATCTACATCCAAATTATGATTTCCACCCCCACAGCATGCCATTCTATCAGTGAGCTATAACTAAACAGATCCGGATTTGAATCCTCAGTCTCTCTCTTAGCACATGTGTTGTCTTTGACAAATTATTGCAAACCATTTTACGCTTGCATTTCAAGCCTAGGCTTTATATTTCATTCATCATCGGCAACTGATGATAATAAGAGATTCTTATTATACAAGGATTGAAAGAAGGAATGCTTGTAGTGCACTGAGCAAATGTCAAACATTATTAATGCAACATTTTCATTTTTAGTTTTATTTTAAGTTGTAAATTTTCCCTTAGCAATGTTCACAGAGGGTCATCGCTGAAATATTTTTTCTGTTCATTTTAGCTGATTCTTTAAATAATGAAAGATTTGGTTTAGAGAATGATTTTATCTTTCTTTGGGAGAAGCCAAAATCATCTCCATTTAAGGGCACATAAGCAGCTGCTGCAACACATTGTAGTTAGCCATAAGAAAGTGAAGCAGGCTGAGTTCATATTTAATTATTGTCTTGCTAGAAGCTAACATTATGAAGCTGCAATATTAAAGCACCTGCAGCAACAGCAACTCAATAAAGCTTATTTGGCTTAAGCCACTATTATTTTCATTCTATTAAAATTCCTATTACTATAACTATTTTAGTTCTTCAACATTATCACCATCAGCATACAATCATTTCTAAGCCCAAAGATACACAAGTCTTTAAAAAGAGCTTTCTATCACCCCAAACATTTTTTTCATTTATCTCTCATATACTTTTAAAAATTAAAATGAGGCACAAAGTGTTAATGACCTTTCCATACCTAAAATAAGATAAATGATATTCTAAAAAGTTTGGGTGTGGTAAGACTAGGGCTAACCAATCATAACTTCAGACTTTCTCTGTGACATCATAAGACCTCCCTAGAACACTTTTTCTCCTCCACCAACTTCAATTGTTCCCATAAATCTGGTAACAGAGAAAACTTTCCAGCTAAACGCCGATAAGACTTCATACCACTCACAATACTCTATATATTGTGATCATCACAGCAACTAAGGTAAGAAATAGATTTCGCTGATTTTGGTAATTCTTACCTTCTGTAATTCAAACTTACTGAACTTTTTAAAAAGAATTAATCATATGTTGTAAATTATAGTTCAAAGTTAGACAATAAAATGTCTGATATGGCAAAAAGCTTAATTTCTAAATAAATGCTTATCCATTCAGTGACTAATAATAAGACTTAACTTTGAAATGATAAGGGTTACATTCATCTTTGCTATTGGTTATTAGTCTTTTCATTTTAATTTTCATATTTATTTTGCTTTTTGAAGTGAATTTCAGCCAATTAAAATACCTTTCAATTATGTTACCATATTTGGTTGGTGGTAGTGGTGATTTGATTTTTTCATGCAAAAACAATGACTTCATTTTGTTATTTGTTATTCTGCTGAGAAAAAGGGTAGGAGTGGGCTGTCTATTTACATCTGGAATACTACGAACAGTCCTGTGACTGTACAACATGCAAATTATTGGCATAACTATTCCAATATTATCATTATAATTCCTTACAGGGAATATTAACAAAGTAGAATTGAAGAATATATAATACAAACTATTTTTAAATGCTTTTGAAAACTTTTTTCCTTTCTATAAAGTCCAGTCAACTTTAACAAACACTGCTAAAAAGCAATCCAAGCTTTTAATAGTTACTTAATTTCAATACTATATCACAAATAACAAGTTTGAAAATTCTAAAACACTCGTCAAAAACACATGAAAAATTCTTTCTAAATGTACAGAATACAATGTGGCACTTTAAAAATAGATCTTATTTTAGCAGCACAAACATTCCTAAATATCCCATATCCCATTTGAGCGAATTTGATAAAAATGAGTGTATATTCTACCTATCAATAAATATACTTTTACAAGTTACAATCCTCAGTTTTCTCTCTCACATTTAGAAGGGGAGAAAAGGAAAAAAAAATAACTTCTGTTTGAATTCTATTCTACTCTTTATGTTATAAATCTCAATTTAATATATGAAATGTGCATTCTTAAATCTCAGTCATGGTACAAATAACATTACATCGATTTTATTTCATTATTTTTACTTTCATATATATGTCAAAATAAAACTTACCTATAGAATTCTGAATTCCTATGACAAATGTTAACTCTACTGCTATTTACAGATAAGAACTCTGTAATTCCAGAGGCAGCTTTCCTTAATGCATGCAAAACCATTTCTGATTTTTGCCTACCAACAAGGCACCCTCACTGCCTCTCAACATCTTTACATTCATAAAATGGTTTTCCTTTGATATTACACAGAAGTCACTCAGTGTAGGTGTTTTGTATGCATATTTATTTATTTTTACTCAAATACCTATCAAGTTACATTCTCGCATTTCAAATGTTTGAGTTTTTATAGAACCAGAATGTCACCAAATCACCTATTGCTCCAAAAAGTTTACAATATCTAGAAAGAGTAGAAATTCTGCTATTAAAGATATCCTTACATAATGTGTTCAGATTTAACAGAAATTAGTTATGGTGACTGTTGTTCAAATTTCAAACATTATGCCCTCGTGCCAGATATTATGTTCCAACTAGTTCATCTCTAACATAAGGTGAAATTTAAGTATTGTCTTTGTTTATAAAGACATGTGGTTTAAATTTTTTTAAAAGTGTCAGATGAAATAAAATGGAAGAAATGTGAAAGATGTTTAAAGTACGAAAAATTGATTCAAGTTTTAAAAACATGTGAAAAGAGCCAGAGTACCTTGCTTTATTAAGAGGAGTCACATCACTACTATTTCCTAAGACTCAAATATCAAAAATTATTTTAACAGTATTTTAGTGGACATAAAGAAAAATAATATTCCAGAAAAAACTGCATTTGGTTACATACTTACACATACTGTTTCTTAATTTCACTAATTAGAGATAGGAGAATACTGGTATAGATAAAATAATTCAAAGAAAGAGTAAAATTTTTAATTTATTAAATGTATTATGGAATACATTAATTATGTAATAAATTGTGTAATATATTAAAATTTTAAGTAAAAATTAAATGTAAAGATTAAATTGCCTCTCTAAGCAAGACTGTATATTTATTAACAATCCTAGAAATAAAAACGGTCAATTGAAAATTTCCTTTATTCCCGAACTTCTTTATTCTTGAATTTTCTAAATGCACTAGTGTATACAAATACTTCATTTGATCCTCTGAGCTCCCTGTATGTTTGATACTACATCTCTGTTTTACAATTTAGAAAACAGATGTGAAAACAGTGAGTTGCCCAAGGTCACAGGTGGGACATGGGGGAGCCTTGGCAGGGGCCAAGGTTTTCTGACTCTAAACCACATGCACATCCCATCCACGGATCAACGTGGCTTAAAAATAAAACGTGACATTGGCAAAGCAAAACAAATTGAAAGTCCTCAAATAGTTAATGGTACTCTAAAGGGCAGTTAGAGGACATAAACTTTTATTTTATATAGAACCACTCCATTTCATTTCGAGTTTATTTATGTATAAGGCATTATGTCCTTAATAGCCTACGAGTACATAATGCTATCCTGATCATTTTCAAAGCCAGGGATGTAAAAAAGTTACAGATGATCGTAGTTAGAAAGTAATACACGTTGGAAGGTAAAACTCAAAATAGTTACACAGACTTTAGAAAAATAACATGAACAATCAATCAAATTAAAGTTCCCTTTTATTTAATTTGTTTCACTGCTAAAATACTCATGCTTTTCACCTATTTAACCTTGATTACCTAAAATCCAGGTTAATTTCTCCTCAAAACTTTTCAAAGCCACATTTTCATACTTTATTCCAGTGTTACAGTAAATCTTTTGGCTTTCCTCAATTTCATTTCTCACCTCTTCACATTCTACCATTTAAAATATTCACCCCATATGTTCTGAAGTGCTTTAACAGAGGAATCTGGTTTTGCTATTGATGCTGTGGAAATCGCTAACCTTCATCTGAACTGTGAATTAACACAGTGCCGACCATACCAGCCACGGAGTAAACCTAAAGGTTAGAAATCTGGGAGATAATCCTTCTAAATTAGTGACCTAAATCAGAGAATATGTAGACTCTTTGAACATTTCCAGAAATAGTACATCAATGTTCTTACCCTACATAATTCTGAAGTGTTTATTACCAAAGAAACACATAAAAATGAGGCCTAAGTATTCACAGCTCCACCCCAGTACACTTGTAGTTCACTGAGGACCTCTAGTGCTTTTTAGAATGTACTCCACCTTCAGCTCTTCCAAAAACAACCGCAACAAAAAGAAACCAATTCACTCACATTAGTGGAGGCATTCATTTTTCCTTAAAAGTTTCCCTTCACTCCCCACATTATCTTCCCTAAAAGAAGAATCTGAAGTCTCAGCTACTACAGGGTTAAAAAGAATATTTTATTTGCAAATAAATTAATTTTAACATAATAACCATAATGAAGACAAGCCTACAGATAAAATAGCAATAGCAATCTTCCCGTTTCAAAGACAGAATCTCTCTACGAGTATGCTGTTGCTTTACAAAGTCTGCTCAAGGCACAGCTTTAAAGCAAAAGACACATTTCATTATGAGGTCAATTTAGGGGTTGAGAATATATTAAATTTATGTTTACACAATTCTTTTCATAAACAGGCAGAAGCAGCTTAAAGATTCTTTCAAATAGCCAGTGTGGGCCAACAAAGCTCCAGAATGTTGCTGTCACAAAATAACTTCAATTAGAACTTCCAAGTTTAGCATTAGTCAATCTCAAAGAAAAGTGACTCTACCAAAGTAACTTTTGATGCTAACAGGTTGATGATAAATCTGATGATGAACTGTCCTGATTTAATTCAAAAAATAAAAAAAAAAAAAAAAAGTGTATACACAATCACCTCTGGATTAGCTGCAAATATGGAAAAAATTAAATCCCCAAATAATCCTAATATAGACAAATCGTGTAAACTCAAATCTATAGAGAATCCTGATCTTGTGAACCAATTAAATGGAAAAAAATTCTAAAACGTATGTCAGACTGTAATCTTGGATGTATATTACTTAAATTTACTAGCAAAATATGCCCACATTTACTAAAATAAATAAGCAGGCAAAAAAATAAAAGGGAAGCAGAATTCTAAATTCCACAAATACAAAATAATATCAAGAATTTATAATTTCAGCAGGAAAACTCCCACAAAAACTGAAGATCAGAATGTTCTGCAAAGCACTGAAAGTGCTTAAATTATATGTGGGGATGACCCTCAGCATATATAACATCATTACGGTATCAATTGTCTAGCAAGTCATAAAGCAGACTACCAAGTTTTCAAAAGTCTACTGAGGTTCTTCCTGCAGAAGAATGCTTCTGCCATTATGTTAGGAAATAGGACTCACTATTTCCTATCTGTGAGACAATGTGAGGACTCCTACAGAAGCTGACATAGTACTTTTCACCCAAAATGCTGCCTAACGTGGCTCATGTCTGTTGAAGGATTAGAACTGCCTGTGATTTGTCTCTCTCCTTCTACTACAAAAAACAGAAGATTATCTTGAACTTTTTTGCATTTACTTCACAATTTCACCTTTTTCAGAAAAAGAGGAACAGTGGACAACCAAAGCCTTTATAAATCTTGTAAAGAATAGTAAAGAGTTAGTTATCCCCCCCCCACCCCCCTCACACACACCCACACACACACACAAATTACAATAATCATAGATCCCACCGACATACAAGATACTCTGTGGGCACTTTTCTGTCTCTTACATTTAACTCAGACAGCGATCTGGAATTTCTATAACCAAACTCCTATCAAAGCATCTTTCGTATTTTCAACATTCTGATTCTAGGGCCTAGGTGATAAATTAATTTTTACAGTGAACTCACCCCTCTTGTCCCAAACACCTAATTTACACGTACTGTTGTCTTTTAAAAGGAGGTAGAGGGTAAGGGCTAACTGCAGTCTCCATGGCTGTTTAAGCCAGATGGAAATTCAAAACATCCCAACAAGATCTATTTCTGATTATCCTACAAGAATACTCTAAAAAAAAATCAGATAAAATGAAAAAAAAAAAAAAGTTAAACTATTTTTCTAGGCTCTACCAAATATTACTCTATTAAAAGTTAAACTATTTTTCTAGGCTCTAAGAAAGGAGGGGGAAACTGCAGGAGTTCTAAACTCAGGATGGTTGTGAGTGCAGAGAAAAGAATAATCAATACCTGGTAATTATGCCATTAATTATTATGTTGTGAAGGTCACAGACAACTCCAAAAACAGGACTGTGCTGTCCCCACACATAGCTTTTCAATTCTCAACACACTATAGGAGGCCTCATCTTGTATGGATGAATTTTGGTTTATTATCATCATACAGATTTTGGAAGTTCAGGAGAATTAGGTCTCAACACATTTCAGACCGTACCGTTGTAAAATAAATTGGATACAATACAATGAATGCAATCAGTTAACATTTTACCATGTAAAGTAGATTTGGTTTTGGTTTTAGCAGAAGATTATAAAGTGACTACAAATCACTTTAGAGTTATAACATTTCTAAGTTTGACAAGAAACAAGACACTGTCTTTGGTTGTCTTTTATACTCAATTTTGTTTCCAGGAACAAACTATCCTTTCTCAATAATAGTTGGATGTTGAAATATTATGAGACCATCTTTAAAGTGTATTCATTATACTTCCACCAGGAGACAACTCATCTCTTTAGGGAACAGTGCTTTGTATTTCACAAACACCAAATACCCATTTGTACACATCATTACCAACAATTTATCTAAATTGTAATCCTCTCATGTAAATCCACTACGCCTCATTTTCCTCATCTGTAATAGTAAGAGACTTGAGGAGAATACTGGAGATTATGTGTTCAACTATCATTCTGTTATTCTAATTGGTTAATCTGTTAATCACAGCACTATCACTGGTTAATCTGTTAATCACAGCACTATCATCAATTTTCTAAAAATATTAAAGTAAATCATAAAAATCTCTTATTCAACATCACTGATTTATTTAAATAGTACCAATTATGCACTAAATACCAAAATACAAAAATAAATAGGTGGGTCCTTTTAACTCATGAAACTAAAAGTCTACTTGGGGACACAGATATGTAAATCAAAATTAAAATACAGCCTGATAGCTATCCTGATACTCACAGGAACACCCTAATGAAAACCAGCAGAGATGATAATCAATACTGCTTTAAAGAGTAATGGAAGGTTTCATTAGGACGTGATATTTAAACTGGGCCTTAAGGATCAACTGAAGTTTGCCTGGCAAAGAATCAAAGGTGGTGGTAGGGAGACATTCCAGGCAGAGCTAGAACAACATGTGCAAAAGACAGAATCATAAAAGGGAATGAAGTATTTATGGAAAGGTGACATGTTTCATGTGAGTGAGGCACTACTCATCAGTGTCAGAATAGGGGATGACTCTGGGATGTACGATGTTTCATGATGAACAACTGGCCAGCTTCCTCTTTTTCCATGTTTTGTCTCAAAATAATTTTTAAATTCAGAACTTTTAGGCCATTTAAGTCCTAAAACTGCACAAAAATGTAAGTTCAAATAGGAATTACCAATGCTAACTCTTATTCCTTTCTTAACTGTACTGTTATATATCCTTATATAAAGCAACTAGTCAAATATATAAAGGAATAAAGGAAATCTTCCCCACAATTACTCAATAGTACATGAATTCACTATGTCTACTATAAGCTAATATAAACAGAAAACAACTTAAAAGGTGTATTTTCTTCAAGAACAAAAGAAAACCCCTTTATAGCATTTTATCTGAGGAACCCAAACAGAAGTAATTATATTAAATATATACCAAGTTTAAGCTGCCATTTTCTAAGTAGTGAGTGTAATAGATAAATTAAAGTAATAGCCACTTGTGTTGGACAATGAAGAATCTATGCTAGAGGCATATATGCATATACAGAGGGTGCCCAAAAAAATGTATACACATTTTAAGAAAGGAAAAAAACTGTATTAAAATTGTAAGTCAATATACACCGTTAGCAAAAGATGAATACAAGTCACATTTGACTTCTGCAGTTACAAGAGGTGCTCCAAATGTTTACCATCAGCATAATTCTAATATAGTTTTTTCCCTTTCTTTAAATGTGCATACATTTTTTTCATTTTTGGGCACCCTCTGTGTACACACACACACACACACACACACACACACACACACACATATACACAAGCTAGAGAATATACACTACAGAAACACAAGTTGTTACCAACTCCTAAAGAGAATAAAGTTTGACACAAGTTGGCTATGGAGATATCTTCACTACAGACCAACATTACTCATATGAAGGAGGCCAGAGTCTCCAGCCAAGTTCAAAGCCAGTTTAATACATAATACAGCCAAGTTGAAATACTGAAAGTGCAGAATCTAACCACCATATACCACATGATTTCCTTGTAAAAAAGAATGCCAAGTTCTCACTGAGTGTGCATGATGCACCTCTTCCCCTTTCCCGTTCTTTCATTTCTCCTCTCTGCTTTCTTCATCCTTAGTCTCTGTCAGAAATGGAGCTGACAGGTTGAGTTGGGTTTTCATGGGATATACAAAGACGGGAGAAAATTAAATGTGGCAGCTAGGGTAAGGCAGTACTATCTAAACTAACAACGATGTATCAACAAATGTTAACAGCCATTACCTCTGGGCAGTTGGTTATGTTTTTTTAATTCCATTTCTAATTTTTCTTACTTCAAAATTTATACAGTAGAATCCTGACTCACAACAAAATATTCCCAAATCATAGTAGCTATTACTTCTGGCCATTTAATTTACATTTCATTTTTAATCTATGGCTAATTTTTCTATAACAATGCATTGCTTTTCTTGTTTGTTTTGTGAATTAATTAGCACAAATAATTAAATAATTAGGCAGACTAGCTGTGGGAGCTCTGAAAGAAAGCAAATGGAAACCACCACTTGTAAGTACAGGTCATTTGTAAATACAAATTGTGGTTGACTGTGAGATAATTTTTATTAGTATGACTTCTGAGACTGACAGCATTCAGTACTTAATATCAAGTCTTGTTAAAATGTTTCTTAAAACAGCTTATCCCACAAAGCTATAAAATCATAAAAAGGAATGACAAACATTTGAATCTATGCGATCGGGCAATTAAGTTCGCAAACTCATCCTAGAAAAAGTGCTACATGCCTCATTGCTGAATATCACTATAGTCACCTTCAAAGTACTCCCCTTGGGAAGCTATGCACCGACGGCAGTGCCTAGTCCACCCTTCAAAGCAATTTTGGAATTCTTTTTCTGGAATGGCCATCAGAGCTGTCATTGTATTACCCTTGATGTCCTGAACGTCATCAAAATGTCTTCTTTTCAATATTTCCTTTATCTTAGGGTAAAGAAAAAGTTATTGGGGAACAGATCAGGTGAGTAGGGAGGGTGTTCCAATACAGTTATTTGTTTACGGGCTAAAAACTCCCTCACAGACAGTGCTGTGTGAGCTAGTGCATTGTTGTGATGCAAGAGCCATGAATTGTTGGTGAAAAGTTCAGGTTGTCTAACTTGATCACGCAGTCTTTTCAGCACTTCCAAATAGTAAACTTGGTTAACTGTTTTTCCAGTTGGTACATATTCATAATGAGTAATCCATCTGATATCAAAAAAGGTTAGCAACATCGTTGTAACAAGTTCGCAAACTTAACTGTCCAACCTCATATATTATAGTACTGATAAAACATATCTCATTTAACTATTTTATTTTTATTTTTATTTTTTTTTTAATTTTTTTTATAAAGATTTTTTTTTATTGGGGAATTGGGATGGGAACAGTGCTGGGGAATTGGGGGATGGGGAACAGACAAGTTGCTGTCCTTTTGTTCTTCAGTCTAGTTGTGGAGGACGTTGCTTCACTGGCCCAAGTTGGCATCATCATTGTGCTCTTCCCAGGTGAGGCACATCAGTCGCCGGCTTCTGGACGGCCGCTCACTGCAGCTGCTGGCCGCTCACGCTGGCTGCTGGCTACACACGGTAGCCCATGGCAACCCACTGCCACAGGGGCTGCAGCCTACGCCGTCGCCGGCGACTCACGGCAGCCCAGCTCCAGGTTGAGCTGTTGTTCAGCATCTTAGCTGTAGTGGGCAGTGTCACTGGCCCTCATATGTGGGATCCGAACCGGGGCCCTCTGGCATCCCAAGCCAGTTCTTAACCATCACACCACTCGGCCGGCCCTAACTATTTTATTTTGGACTAAAATCAACATCTGAAGACTAATTTATTGCATGCATTTCTTTTTATGAGATTTCCTCTGGAGGTATTAATACACTAATGTTCACAACGATTACAATCACAAAGAAATAGTCTTAATGAAACTATATGTAAGAAATTTTGCCCAAGGGAATAGCCCCAAACAAGCTGCACCCTAAATCAAACTATACTTCTAGTCATTCTGAAAGAAGGAGGCAAAAACTGAAGTTACTACACTCCAAACACAAGACAAATGAGTCATCATGGTGACTCTCACCAAAAAAGAGAGACAGGAAAACACTTGTGTGCGCACATACGCATATACAGACTATAGAGATATTTAATGCCATAAATACAATGTTGAAGAAGATGAATTCATACAAAATTGTGTTTTACCTGTTCAGAGACTAGGTTGTATATATGATCCTAATCCATTTACTATTTTTACATTCCAGGCTACCTAAGAGAGTGATCTCACATTTGGCTGTCCACTTTCTACCATTGATCATTTAAAACTTGAGACTTCCTTGCCTTCCTGTGTCATGGAGAAAGTCCAATACCTTACCCGCTCTGCTATAAGAAGAGCTTCAACCATTGAAATGCCTCAACAAGCACGTCAAAATCTCCAGAACCTATTTATCAATTTCTGTCTCATCTTAATATGTCTCTTGTTGATCTGCATCATCGTGATGCTTCTCTGAAGTTCTGATGCAATCTCCAGAGCTGCAACTTATCACCATCAGCTTAAAAGCTGGCATGCCGTGAAGAGAGAACAGACCACTTCTTAAGTAGAAGAATTTCTTTGCGAAAAGGTCAAGATTCAGGACAAATTGTTAGCAAATGTATTCATCTGCTGCATCTTGTAAACATGTGAAAAGGGCTCAATTATCAAAATTAACTTTAATATGACTGTAAGCGTGCATAATGTAAATGTTGATTTCCACAGCAGAGCTTGTAAGTTTCTATACCAAATCGTTTCTGAGGATGAACTAGTTTTGAAGCCGCACTGCTAAGAAGTTCACTTCATATATAACGCCATTAGCTTCCCTATTTGGAGTAAATATAATTTATGTTGTACCATAAAGGCCTCTGGGGTTTATTAGGTATTTTTCAGGTCTTCAGCAATTACCAAAATAATCATCCAGATCAAGTGTCATCATTTGAAATAGCCCACTGATTCCTCACATCAGTTATTATTATCATACAGAAGTCTTTGTAATAACTATCATAACCTACATTCTAAATTAGAAATTGTATTATTTTTCTATACCTAAGTAACATTTTTTGAAGTTTATGATAATCAAGTAGAAAAAGACGTGCCATACTCTCAAATAAAATTTCTCTTAATTGATTTTTTCAAAGAATTACAGAATTCTAGTACATGTAGGTAACCAGAAATCTATTCTCTGCAGGTCATTTTGATCAACAGAAAAGAACTGTTGGTTAATTTAACAGCTGACAATGTGATTAGCCATAATTTATAACGCACGTATAAAGTCTAACCTTAATTTATTGCACTGTAGTTGATTATCTGAGTTAGAGTACATAACTTGTCATACTATATCTGTGGAATAATGAAACTTAAGACTTTAGAATGATTTGACAGGTTGTCTTCTATTCTATGTCTACCCTCATACTCAATGTAGGCAAGGAAAATAATAAAAGAAAAAAAAGAAAATGTAATATTTCAAGCATTAAAAAATAAAATTTTGAATTCTCTCTCCAAAATTAATTAATGCTTTGATTACATTTTGAAATAAATTTTTGTCCCACAATTGTTTATGACAGGATCTAGCTACTTTCTTTAATCTATCAACCAGATGGTAAACACCTATTGGTAGGCCACTAGACTACACTACATTATACACCCAGAAATGCTAATTTGCAATTATTTTCTTGATGAATACATTTTCAGTTTGTCCTCTGTCATTTAAAAATATCTTCCAACAACACATAAAATAGAAGTAAAAATTGGCAATAGAAAATACATTCACCAAAATTGGGTAATTTAAATCGACTTTGTTTAAAATTAAGTCTAAAATGGCTTACACTTATACTGTATCATCCAATAATTTTAACCTCAGTTCAAGATATACATGTATTACTAATATAGCAAATATTAAAGGAGCAGAGAATGTGTAGTTTCCTATATGATTTAAGTATAATTACTAAAAGAATTTGAAAAGTCAATATTGACTTTGGTTATAACACAAATGCTGTGGTAGACTAGTGAGGGGCACATTGCTTTAAAATTTTTCTGAATCCCTGAGTGGCACTGGATACGGGAGGGGGGCTCACTAATATCTGAGGACAGAGAGAAAAGAGACCTTCAACTGACGGGGATTTCTTGAGCAAAGCCTCATCTATGGGTTGGAGACCCCTAAAAGATACATTCACCTCACTGGTGTCAGTAATTACCCATGCAAAAGGTAACCAAGTTCTATAATTAGCAGCATGATCTTAAAAATAAGTGGAAAATTTGAAATAAAACATTCTATTCCTTTCATTACATTGTTCATTACATCAACTTCAAACTATAAACTGTGGGGATATGGGGGTTTTTCCCTAAATAAACCAAATATTTTTTTTCATTCTGCCTTTAATAGAAATTAAAACCTTATACTTGATTACATTAACTCAGGTACAATGTAGAACAGAAACCCATTCTTTAAATGGAACTTATTTATTCTGTTTATCATGATGTGTAAAAAGATTAAATAAAACAATGTATTTAAAAATTTTTAAATACCCAATGTTCAAATACTTTCTACTGTAGAATAAACTCCAAACTTACAGTCCTAAAAATGAACTAATTTTTAAAATGTTTAATGTTGCCTTTTATATTTTAATTGGTTCAAAATGGTTATTTAATGTAAATCACCTATATTAAAATGAACCTTCTTGAACACAGTGAAACCACTCTTTAATAAGATCATGATTGATATGACCAGAAAAAATGTAATATAAGCAGTTTTGATTTTATAGGTTGTGTATGGTGACATTCTCCATATAAAATAAGATCAAGATTCCCTAGTACAGACACAAGAGGGCACACCTACATAAAATAATGAACTTCCTCCTACCTAGAAATTATTTATCCTTTGATTACTTTTGAGTCTTATGGCAAAGTGGAAAAATGATAAATTTCAAAAAAGATCTGCTCTTGTAAGTAACAGCACACTTTAAAATGTCAAAAAATTATCTGCCAATACTACAAAGTTGACAGATGAAAACAGGTCAACACATTACTAACTTTATTTATTAAAACATGTACGAGCATACAAAAATCATTTACATGCTTTTTAGCTAACTAATGCATGTGTCATAATTACATATCTATTTGGAGTTTCATAATGTCTACATCTTTCAATGCACAGTTATATTATCATAAACATTAAAAAATTTTAAGACAAAACAGCATGCAAAATTTAAAAAACTGTTTCTTTTCAGAGGATGTAACAATACATAAAATGCTCTTGTGTTAGAACTTTTCATTCTTATATCATGTTAGACAAAATCCAAGTCACTTAACTTTGTCATTTTTACCAAAATTTTATTAATATTTTCTATTTATATAACAGAAAATTTTCAGTGAAATATGTTGAAATTATTAGGAACCTATATCTTGGCTGATCAAGCCTCTCCAAGACTTAAATAGGCACAAAATTTTCTCTTCCTCTTTTTAATGACTGCAACCCAGAACTTAGAAACTCCTAGAAAATATTAAGAAAAGAGGATAAAAGCTTCGTCAATAAAGAGACCATTTCTTCACTACTGTCTGGAAGATCCACTGTAAACTTAGAGAAATTCAATGCATATTGTTGTGTGCAGAAGGATACACCCTCCATTTCCTTCCTATCCACTGCCACCTACCCACCAAAAAGAAAGACATGCAAGAGGGGCATGGAAAGGGGTACATTCTCTCCAAAGAGGAAACAAGCCTTGTTTTTCTCTTCTGTCATGTCCTTGTAGGATCAGACAGCTTTGGGGGAGGGAGAGGGGGCAGAGGTTATGTAGGACAGAGGAAAGAATCAAAAGACACTGGTGGCCATTGCACATGGAGACCCATATCCTAACCAACGAGGGCACAGATGGCTTCTTTTCATTCACAAAGGAAAACGCTCCAGAGTATTATATTACCTGCACTACAGCTGATTTAGCAGGAAACCACAGGAATCGAGGAACACTAAACACATAAGACTGAAGCTGACTCAATAATTATTCTGGACGTAGTCCTAAGAAGAGTAAAACTTGCATGTTACAATATTAACCTTTTGAGGGAGAAGTCTGTGAAGAGCAAATGAAATGAAATGCTTGAGAGCTACAAAGTTCTATATAAATCTATGATGGTGTTAGGCTGAGACTCTCAGCCAAATTCTTTTTCTTAGTGGTCAAAGAACTGTTTCATGGTGAGAGTTTGGCAGTTGTGCTTAAAAATCATACACATGTTCACACATGGGAGAGTATGGGTTGATCCTTATTATGTCTCTTTTTATATAAAAATTAGACTAGAAGGAAGTCAATGTTTTAGGAGTTTTTTAAGAAACTAAGGTGAGGGCTTTTAAAATAAAGATAGTACATGGATGCTCCAAGGAGAAGGTATTTAAGGAATTTTCCTGTAATAGTCCAAGAAGGAAATTAGAAGAGAAGCAGTCATTTAAACACTGCAATTGAAGTGTATAAGTTTTCTTTACCTAGTTTCATCTTTCTACTCCAAAACTTAAAAGCATTACATAAAGAGACCATCCCAAATAAGGTTAATCAAAAAACAGGACGCTCCAGGGTACACGCAAACTGTCCCTTAGTAGCCTTCTTCCTGCACTATGTACTGGGAAGATTTAAAAATAAGTTTTGCGCCACAAAGCATCTCCTAGATCCCTACCCTCGGCTGCACTGTAAGGTTGGGGAAAGCTTTATTTACAGCAGAGGTTCCTCTAAGCAGAATGAAAGGAGTGAATACATATTTCTTTAAATTCACCCAATTTTCTGTTACCTTTCTCTCACACTTCAGGTAGAATACTCAGTCTCCCTGAACAACTCCAATTCTGTGTAAAGACACCAACTGGAAAAATAACTGCCTGATTCCTGCTCTATAATCACAAGCATCTGAGAACTAAAACATGATGTTTCAAAATTAGGTTTCCTGTCTTTCAATCACTTGAACTGATAAATTACAAATAAATCTGGTTAAGTTACTCTTTTCTGATTTGTAATTCAGACACAATAATGATGCTTGTTTGGTTATGTGCTTTATATATACATAATCAAGGTTATAAAAGCTGTTTCCAAAGCAAGAGTAAAGAAGGCACATGCGATATGAATGTAGCACATTATGTTGTGTGTGTTTCGGGGCTGTACTCAGATGTATGAGGTTCCTAGATAAGTGATCTCCTTACCCTTTCACAGAATATATTCCTTTAATCTTTTTTGAATTATTTATTTTTTTCAATTACAGTTGACATTCATTATTTTATATTAGTTTCAGGTGTACAGCATAGTGATTAGACACTTAAACATTTATGTATGCAATGATTCCTCTAATCTTTACTATTTTTTATTAGTAGCAGTAATAAACATTAATTTAAAATGTTTGCTCCAGGGAAATTTTGCAATTTTTGACAGAATTAATTTGTTTCCATGAAAAGGTGCTCTACATCACCAATCATCAGGGAAATGCAAACCAAAACCACAATGAGATACCACCTCACACCTGTTAGAATGGCTATTATCAAAAGGACAAGAGATAAGTGTTGACAAAAATGTGGAGAAAAGGGAAACTTTGTGCACCGTTGGTGCAGCCACTATGGTAAACAGTAAACAGTATGGAGATTCCTCAAAAAAATTAAAAAGAGAACTACTATATGATCCAGCAATTCCCCTTCTGGGTATCTATCCAAAAGGAACAAAAACACTAACCTGAAAAGATATACATACACTCCCATGTTCATTGAAGCATTATTTCAATATCCATATCATGGAAGCAAACTAAGTGTCCATCAATGGATAAATGGCTAAAGAAAATGTGGTATATATACAATGCAATATTACTCAGCCATAAAAAAGAAGAAAATCTTGCCATTTGTGACAACCTGGTTGGACCTTGAGGACATTATGTAAAGTGAAATAAGACAAAGACAAATACCATATGATCTCATATGTGGAGTCTTAAAAAAAATTACTCATAGAGAACAGATTGGTGGTAGTTGCCAGAGGCTGGGGCTGGGGGCCTGTATTATATGTCTGAAAGTTGCTAACAGAGTCAGTCTTTAAAGTTCTCATTACGGGGGGGAAAAACCATTGTAACTATGTATGGTAATGGGTATAAACTAGACTTACTGTGATGATTATTTTGCAATACATACCTATACCAAATCATTATGTTGTACCTGAAGCTAATGTTATATGTCAATTATATCTCAAAAGAATAAGAAACTGAGGCCCAGAGACATGAAGTACTAAGTGATGGGTAGAGGATCATCCAGGTTCTGAATTGGATAAAACCAGAAACAAAATCCAAGGCTTCATATTGCCAAGCTAACGTTCTATGATACCATGTCAACTCCTTTGTTTCTGATTCAAGTTTCTTTAGAATGAATATGTTTTGCTTTATTTTTATGCCCATTTTACAAATGAGAAGTAAAGGCCAAGTTAGATACCAAGTTTTTCATGTTAATCAGACTCAAATATTTTTTAAGTTTTGTTTAATCAATGCAATACTTTTAGAGTTTACAACATCTATGCTTGTTTACTTTTAGGGGAAAGGAAAAGCAATCTGAGCCTATGAACAACACATTAACACATGCTTACTGTCAAGCGCGCTACTGTACTCACAACATCCACTAGAGGGAAGCAAACACTCAATTTTGAGCCTTACCTGCATTGGTGTTTCACTTTCTTGTCCAAACTCTTCAATTTGCTGCTGTTGCCAAGGAGCTAAACTGTAAGAGTCCTCTGTAGTTCTACCTTCCAAAGGGTTTGTCCGCAACTGCTCTGTCAGCCACATCTGTGTCCTCACAGAAGGCTGAATGGGAACTGAACCTACTGCCTGTTGACCAAGCATTAAATATTTCAGAGGTTCAAAAGCCTCTGAGCTTGTCATATTGGGCTTGCTTTCAGGTAAGGCACTATATGTCATGTCTAAGGTCTGTCTCCTAAGAGTGGAGGAAGAAGCTCTAAAGTCCTCTTTGCTACAGCTCTCAAATTTATATTTGCAGTCCAGAGTTGATGATCGTTTTTTATGTATTTCCTTGTCCTCTAACTTAAGCATCTCCATACTATCATGTAAGCAGCTAGGCCCAATTGTCCTTAATTGTGATGTTAAAGCCTTGCCTATCCCTGTCTTTTCCGAACCACTCCTTGACTCTTCAGTGGGTGCAATGCCACCCGGGCTGCAGTTATCGGGGACAGTGAGTTTGGATAAGGATGACCATTTCCGGAGGGGTCGGAAGTCCTTCATATCTAGTGAAGAGTCCTGCTCCCCCCTACCGTGGTTTCCCAATGTTTGCAGGAGGCTTGCACTCCATTTTGAGCCATCTGATGTCAATGATTCTCTGTGTTTGGAAACTGAAGCGCTGGAGTTAGACGGCATGACATGGGCAGTAGGGAGAGTAACCAATGACCGACTAGGCTTAAAAGATAATGTGCCACTTGAAGTTGAGTGATCTGGAAAGAGAAAAGAATGCCAAATTAGTTGTAATTAACAGGGGGACAAAATGCCAAAACAAAAATTTGAATATGGTTTGCCAGCACAAGTTTTTCAGAGGCACTTTATCAAAATGAGGGAGTAATTAACATTACTGTTATTCCTTTATCTGAAACAGATCAAACTTTCAAACATTATGTTCTGAAAACATACACATAACAAAATATATGCCCATTTACCATCTACTTAGAGATGAAAAATGACTGGAAACAGGTTTATGCTCACCCTGTTTAATCTAAGTGCTATGCATTAGAAAAATCCATCCCCCAATGAGAGGTGTTACTCATAATCTAGCATTAAAGACTCAGACACAACTCTATCAGAAAATATTTTTTCAGTGTCTTTCCTAAACTGTGGAAATCTATGCCAAAACTGAACATTTTAGCACCTTCCCAAAACTCTATTCAAATCCAAATATGGATAAAGGAGCTTCTGAAATATTGGAAAATAATCTGAAAAGGTTCTAGCAATATATCTGCAGATACAGAATAGGTCTTCTGTTCCCAGTCTTCCTAATGGCATCATCAATGGTTTATTTCTCAAGCTAGAACTCTTGTTTGGAGTAAACTTTGATTCCTATCTTTCTCTGCTAATTCACTAAATCCCCAAGTTGTAAGTTTCTGCTTCCAAAGTGATTACATAGCTATTTCCCTAAGTCAGGTCTTCATATAATATTATTCTATACACAAGAACAGTTTTGGTAGGTTCTATGCAAGCCCAAAAGAAGGAAAACAAATTATCCCATTTATCTGCACACGAATAAGTGTCAAGAAAAGTTGCTCAAGATAATTCTTGAAAGGTACACATGGAGCAGAGTTGTACAAGTCTTCAAAGACCCTGCTAAGGAAAGTCTGGCCTCATTCAGCAAGAAACGTGATATCACTGAAAGTTTCCAAAGAAGTAAGTGACAGGATCAAAACTGCACTTAACGACGATTATCCAGGTAGCACTGCTGAGGATGGATTAAGGCAAAATGATGGGCAACAGGAAGAGTAACAGGCTAGTATGAAATCAGTAGAAGTAGAAAATAGAGGGGAATATGTTCCGTAGGGTTAATTCTAAATAGAAATAGGACAAATGTCCCCAAAAGTCTATGGATTATTTGTGTTAATATATCACAGTATTATATCTATTTACCATAGATATATGTTTGCTACTATTCCTAAAGGAATATTTGTATTAAAATCATCACAGTCTCTTAAAAATACTTTTATTTTTTTCAAAACAAAAATGAGGTTCATATCAAATTTGAAATTTTCAGTTTTTTACATTAGAAAAAATTGTAAGTATGGATATAGTGTAAAGGTTAGGTGTACTTTTTTTTTTAAGATTTTTATTGGGTAATTGGGGGGATGGGAACAGTGCTGGGGAATTGGGGGAAGGGGAACAGACAAATTGCTGTCGTTTTGTTCTTCAATCTAGTTGTGGAGGATGCTGCTTCATTGGCCCAAGTTGGCACCATCATTGCGCTCTTCCCGGGCGAGGCAGATCAGTCGTCGGCTTCTGGATGGCCGCTCACTGCGGCTGCTGGCTGCTCACGCTAGCTGCTGGCTACATACGGTAGCCCATGGCAACCCACTGCCACAGGGACTGCAGCCTACGCCGTCGCCGGCGACTCATGGCAGCCCAGCTCCAGGTTGAGCTGTTGTTCAGCATCTTAGCTGTAGAGGGCAGTGTCATTGGCCCTCATATGTGGGATCCAAACCGAGGCCCTCTGGCATCCCAAGCAAGTTCTTAACCATTGCGCCACTCGGCAGGCCCTAGGTGTACTTTTTGAGATCAGTCTTTTTAGATGCAAATCTTGACTCTCCAACTTAGTAGTCATACGTATTCAAACAGTTATTTAACCTCCTTGCATCATAGTCTCCTCATCCATAAAGTGGAGATGACAACAGTGAGGATTAAATGAAATATTATTACACATAAATGACTCAGAAGAACTGGCACAAAGCAAATGTTATTACACTATTGAAAAAGCTAAAAACTAATGTTATTTTCAATGTAACAGACAAAAGGCTAAATGTCTATATGATACAAAGAACTTCAAAAATAAAAATAAAAAGCAACCTAACTTAAAAATAGGGAAAGGTGCGACGGCGTAGGCTGCAGTGGGTCTGCAGTGGGCTGCTGTGAACCGCCGTGAGCAGTCGTCCAACAGTGAGCGACTGCCTCACCCGGGAAGAGCACAATGATAATACCAACATGGGCCAGTGAAGCCACGTCCTCCACAACTAGACTGAAGAACAAAAGGACAGCAATTTGTCTGTTCCCCTCCCCCATTTGTCTGTTCCCCTTCACCAATTCCCCAATAAAATCTTTAAAAAAAAAATAGGGAAAGGATATCAGCAAGCAAATTACAAACAAGAAATGCAAAATAAAGAACACACGTTTAAAAAAAATGTTCAGGCCGGCTGAGTGGCTCAGTTGGTTAAGAGCGCGAGCTCTGATCAACAGGGTCGCCGGTTGGATTCCCACATGGGCCAATGAGCTGTGCCAGAGCTGAGCTGCCACTGAGCTGTCGCTGAGCTGCCAACAGGTGGCAGGATGGCTCAGCTGGTGAGAGCACATGCTCCTAACAAGGTTGCCAGTTCGACTCCTGCGTGGGATGGTGGACTATGCCCACCCACAACTACTATTGAACATGGCACCTTGAGCTGAGCTGCCGCGAGCTGCCAACGGGCGGCCGGATGGTGACTGGACTTGGAGCTGAGCTAGCTGCACCCTCCACAACTAAGATTGAAGGACAACTTGGCTGTTCCCCTTCCCCAATTCCCCAGTAAAAATCTTAAAAAAAAAAAAAATGTTCAAACTCACTAATAGTAAAGTGCAGTCCTTATCAGATTTATAACATTATTAAAGGCTACAATATCCTTCAATGATTATTAGAACACGAATTGTTATAGCCTTTGTTTGGAAGAAGAGGCGCAATCTGTTTGCACATATATCAATATTTAAAATATGCTAACATATAAGTGAGTATAGGTAAAGACATGTATATTCATGAGCAGAGAAACAATCTGAAAGAATACACCCAAATCTTAATAAACAAAGGTAACGCCTACGTAGCACAAACAGAAGAAATGGAGAAAGATGCTTTCCCATTTTACTTTATACTTGTCTTGTTTTAATTTCTTTCCAAGAAGCATAACTTCAGTAGTTGGTCAAACTTCTGCAAAGATGTTTTGTGACCTCAAAGAGTTTGAAATATCTCAAAGAACACTGTTACTAAAGTATGAATAATATATCAGGTGACCAACTGTCTCACTTTCCATGTCACAGCTGAAACCTCTGAGAGCAGAGATCACCAGTCTTGGCTGCTACTTTTATCTGATAATGTGCTCCTTTCTTGTTTACCTTTGCTAGCTCAGTAGTTCCCAACAGCATAGAACATCAATAATTGGTAATAAAAACCAATTCCACATCAGACTAGTATTTACTCCCACAAATCTCAAAATAATTGATATATGCTGTTCATAGAATATTACATCGAGGGTAGAATTTACTCCTAAAAGTCACTAATCTGACGTTCTCAAACTTCACCATACAAAAGAAGTTACCTGGAGTCTGGAGCCCTAGTCCAAGAGACTGTGATTCAGTTCAAATAAGAGAAGGGCCCAGGAAATAACACTTTTTATCCTGTGATTCTGTGGTTCTATTCACTACATCATTCCACCTGGGTCTCATTCCAGCTCTGAGGCCTTCAAGCTTAAATATCCCAAGTTCAGCCATCACCAACAGCTGAGTTCTAGTGTAAAACTTGATTTCCTGTGACATTCAGAATTCATTACTGTAAAAACTAAGGATTAAAGCTTAGTCTATCTCTTCTTGGCCTTCTGGCTGAGATCAAGTGTAAAGCTTAGTCTAGTCACATACATACACTTGCACACACATGAATTAATGAACAAGGAATTAAATATTTGACTATGAATATCTGAAAAAAGGACCATTAGATCTTAGACACGAGTCCAGGAAATATTAATTTTAACAATTTTAACACTTTAAAAATGTCATTTTTCCCTAATGAAACAGTCAATTAGAGGTATGTGCAATGCAATTCCTAATGTGCTTTATTATACTATCTAACTGTAGCCACAAGTCCCAAATGCAAATTATTACAATGGCATCTAGCTCACATCTAAGGTAAAACAATGAAATCTGAAACCAGCAGAGGGTAGTTTTAAACACCAGAGACAGGGTTCACAGCCATTCACAGGGAGCGCAGAAGAGCTAATGGTTTCAGACCAAGTTCAGCTTGTAAGGGAATAATATAAGAAGAGGACATTGCTGTGACCTGATAATGCAAGTGAATTATATTTAAGATAACATATTCTGAATTCTGAACAAAATTCCAACATTTGTTTTACTGTCATGTTACTCTTATCTGGTAATGGATGAGTACATTGCTTCTATCTTCTCTTACATATTGAGATAGTTTCTCTCTGCTCTGTCCTTATGAAAGTAAAAAAGAATTAAATTTAAAAAGACGATACCCTCTAGACATATATTAGAACAACAAATCCTGAGTATTTACAGTTAAAAAAAAACAATCAGGAAGCTATACAAGCCTGCATCAAAATTTTCTGACTTTAAATTAACAGCTTAATATATTTATGAGTCAATATTAAATATTATATTTTACATTTTTAAACAAAAATGTTAACTGTAACTCCAAGTCAATATTTCAGTTTTACACAACACAATGATACTTTTTCCTTTTCCTGCTAATGCCATAATCATATCAGATCATGAGGAAAAAAAATTTTTAATGCTACATGTAACCCCATCATTAAAAAAAAAAAAGAACATTTCTAAGTATTTACTATCTTTTTAGGTAAATATTTTTAAATATTCTACAGTACAGTCTGGCAGGAAAAGCGCTATATACAGAATCTCAACAATAGATCGACCAATGAATCTCCTAGGAATGTATTATGCACAAGGCACTGTGCTAACTAGAAAAGACAATGCAAGCATATTATTTGCAATAAAAATATGAATATAGTCCTTCCCTTTGGGGTTCACAATTTCACTATTACACACACAGCTGTAGAGCAGGACTAAAGTTTACCATAAGGAAACTACAAAATGCCAGACAATGAGAAGTGAGCCAGAGAAAAGACAGACTACTCATAAAAGAACTCTCAGAATGATAGCTAACTTCTCATCACCAACAATGAAATCCAGAACACAGTGAAATGGTTGAGTAAACAATAGGCACCCCACGTGTTATTTGGAAAAGTATACGCTGTTTTTCAAGACTAAGGGCAAAATATATTTTCAGCTAAGCAAAAACAGAGCTTATCACCAACAGACTCATAAAAAGAACTACTAAAATTCCCTTCATTTCTTTCAGGAAGAAGAAAAATGAGCCCTGAATTATAAAAGGAATAAATTTTTCTTAAGTAAACTTATGATTAAATAAAAAAAACCCAACATACGGACAATGATTGCATGAAACAGTATCTAATTTGTTGGTTAAAAAAAGATGAAACCATAATATTGGTCAACTATATAACTCAAAACAGAGGTGGATCAGCATTCCGATGTTTAAAGGTCCTTATATTTGTGATAGAAGGAAAAAGACTCTAACCACTATTATAATCAAATTAGGGATGCATATTATAATTTATACATTAACAACTAAAAGAATAGGTAGAGCTGGTACAGCTGTACAACCACCAGTAAAAGAATAAAGTTGGATCCCTACCTATACCATGCACACATGTTACTCAAAATGAATCACAAGCCTAAATATAAAACTCCTAGAAGAAATCATAGGTGTAAATCTTCATGTCAGGCAGTGGTTTTTTAGCTATAACACCAAAAGCCCAAACAACAAGAGAAAATGAACTGGACATCATCGAAATTTTTAAAATTTTTGCTGCAAATGAGACCAAAAAGAAAGTAAAAAGACAACCCACAAAACGGGAAAAAAAATTTGCAAATCATGTATCTAATAGAGACTTATATCTACTGGGTTGTCAGAAAAGTCATGACGCATTTTTGCAATGAAAAACATAGAAAAAAATACGTCATGACTTTTCCGACAACCCAATACATTATACAAAGAATACTTAACAACTCAATACTAAAAGAAAAAAAATGATGCAATTTAAAAATGGATGCAGAAATTGAATAGACATTTCTCCAAAGAAGATACACAAATGGCCTTATTAAAGCATATGAAAAGATGCTTGACATTATTTAGTCATGGGGAAATGTATTTGCAAATCAAAACCACAATGAGATACCACTTCACACCCACTGGGATGGCTATCATCAAAATGACAGATAATAAGTGTTGGTAAGGATGGGGAGAAACTGGAACCTTTCATACAATGCTGGAGGGAATGGGGTCGCTGCTTAGGGAAACAGTGGCAGTTCCTCAATTTAAAGTTTAAACACAGAGAGATATCATGTGACCGAGCAATTCCACTTCTAGGTATAAACCCAAGAAAAATTAAAACATATTCACAGAAGCATTATTCTTAATAAGCAAAAGTCAAACCAACCCAAATGTCCATTTGGTTGATAAATTGATAAATTGATAAAATGGTCCAATTGATGAATAAATAAAATGTGTTCTAAAAAATGTAGTATCATCCAAACAATGGAATAGTATATGGGGATAAAACAAAATGAAGTACTAATGCATACTACAACATGAATAAATCTTGAAAATGTGTACGTGAAAATCAGTCATTCACTAAGTACCACATATTAAATAATTCCATATATGAAATGTCTAGATCAAAGAAATTTAAAGAGATGGAAAGATCAGTAGTTACTTAGGGCTGGGAAGATGGGGAGTGACAGACAGCTAATAGATTTCTTTGGGGTGAGGGCTAAAAATGTTCTAAAACTGGATAGTAGTAATAGTTACACATTCTGAGAATATATTAAACGGTATATTTTAAATGGGTGAATTGTATGGTATGTGAATTATACCCCAATAAAGCTGTATTTTAAAAGGATAGGTAGAGTATCCTAATAGGTAGAGTAACTCTAATAGACTAGAAGAAAGGCATGAAGGATGGAAAAAAACCTGAGAAAGGAAGAAAAAGTATACAGGATTTTTAAAATGCATCAAAATATAACAATTACTGCAGTAAGTGAAAATCCTAGACTAGGCAGTAGATGGGGGAGGGGGGTTGTTTCTGTTCAAAGGGTGAAAAGGATAACTATTGCATTATTCTGTACACCTGAAACTAACAATTAAAAAAAAAATCCCTAAGGCAAAAAAAAAAAAAAAAGAAAATTCTAGACTAGAATTTTCCTAATTTTCTTAATCCAGCTAAATGTTTACAAAATATATACCTAAAATATTAAGTTCTATTTTGGCATTACGGTATCTGCATAGAGTCTGAGAATGATTACAAAAACAGAATAATCATTCAAAAATAAGTGTCAAGAACATTAGGAAAACTGTATATCCAGTATCAATACCACGAAAAGCATGCTTTCCTGAACTGCTTGCTTTTATTCCTTATATTTTAAGGATAGTGAGAAACTTGTTTCCCTACAGCCAAATGTGTGACTTATTCTTTTAGCAATTGTACAGACAGCAATAGTACATAATTCTGTGAAAATTTTAGTTTTCATTTTGTTATTGTCTAATCATTATTACCTATCACATTATCTTCTATTTTTTTCTCAATTGTATTTTGTGAAGCCACCTCAAATCCTATTAAAACAGAATATGAGTGAAAAGTTATAAAATTACTTGTTTAAAATAATTATGTAAGTCTACTGTTCACAAATTCTCAAGCCTTTTTTGTACATTCGCTTAGCAACCATTTACAACAAAGAAACTTCTTTCTATAAGTTTATATAAAACAAGATGAAAAGCTGTGTGTGTTTTTTTTTAAAGGGGCATTTCTGATCTCCAGCCAGATTGTTGGCAATCTAGTTAAAGGACAATCTGAGGTACAGTTTAAAGAGGTCAACAATTCAAAGCAAAAGCCATTTGAAAACCTGGTCAATAAAAACAGATTTTTTTTTTTAACACAAAACGTAAATATTTTTTTCTTCAATGCCTTCTAAAATTTCATTGAACTACCATTTTCTAGATGTCTCCCACTAGTTTCAATGTAAGTCTCATCAGGCAGGCAGTTTACTTGCAAAGAGCCACTAAGAGTTATTTCTCTTCTATAAAATTTTTTACAAATTATAACTTGATCTCTTAAATTATGAGATGTGATTTTTGAAAATGCAAATTTTCTCAGAAACAAAATTATTACTTTGTGACATACAGACAAATTATTTGGTCCTCTATCTGCAAATCTGGGGAAATGCAGAGCCTTCCCTAAACCCATGGCTATGTGACTGAAGAGCCTTTCCAGGTAAGAAGTATATAGGTTCATCATAGGTCTTGAAAATGGACTCAATTCAGTTCAGCTTGGTCAAGTTCAGGTATTCATATTCTACTAAGACGGAAGCAAAATGATAGGAAAAAAATGAATGAATGAATGAATGAATGAATAGGTGGATGGATAAATGAATAACACTGAAGGTAAATATGAGGTCCATTAAAGAAACAAAATATAGCTCCATCAATTTTAATTTCTGCAAAATTACTAGAGTTGTAATGCCATTATATGCCAAATTAAATAATTTAAAATTCGAATATTTCATTTTAAGCAATAATGTAAATTAACAAGAAAATTAAGCAGAGAAGCAGGGCAAAGGAAAAGTGTTATCTGGATGGCAAAAAAAAAAGGAAGTTATAACTGTTTTGAATACTGCCTTGAAATTATTTTATTTCACAAGCAAAAGAGTGTTCTGTACATAACCTCTGACCTACTCCCATATGCAAATGAAGAACTAAAGCCCATAAAGGTTAAATTACTTGACCAAATACAGATCTCAAAATAGAATCCTGGTCTCCTATTTCTCAGTCTAGTATTACCTAAACTATCCTACATTACACCACTCAGGGATTCTTCCGCTCTAGGTTCTCCCTTCCAAGTACAGATATCTAACATAGTGGGGCTAAGGACAGGACTTCAGAGTTAGATTTGAAGAATCTCAGTTCCAACACTTGAAAAGCTATAATCCTGGATGTATTACTAACTGTTAATTTTTCACCAGTAAAAAGAAGACAATATTTTACCTCAGAAATATTTCTAAAAAAAAAAAAAATATATATATATATATATATTAAATCAAGTATAAAGTATAAGACTGCAAAAATTTATGGTATATTTTGATTAAATTAAAGCCAACTGACCAATGAATCCATTGTAATGTCTAGAAGCCATGTTATTGGAATATGCATTATTAGAGTCCTGAACGTTTCAAAGTTATGAAGCTGAAAAAACATAATATTATTCACCAATAAACTGACCACTAATAAAATAAACAAGGAAACAGGTTAGAGAATGGTCTAAATACCATTTACTTTATATAAAGTGAATATATAATTGTATCTAACATCTAATTTTTGAATTAACTGTAACAATCTGAAAACCTCTTATCACAGTACCTTGCACATAGTAAATGTTCAATAAATATTACTACTATTATAATTAAAAGATTAAGAGGGAACTCTCAATTTACTTAAAAATATTACCAAGATGTGGGGGTAAGCAGAGAAGTAATAACTGAAATAAGATTTTCATGTGTTATAATTTGTAATTGTATAAATCTGATGTTGTGTACAATGTGTTCACCATTTTAGCTTATTTCTATTTGGTATATGTATGAAATTTAAAAAAATAGAAAAAGAATGAAGAGTAAGAACAAAAGGATATTTTACATTAAGATGAGGTGTTTTAAAACCATTTGGCAAAGTACATTAATAAAACCTAGTCACTGTAGTAAACTATACAAGCAAAGAAAAGAGAAAGCCCTGGGAAATATTTATGACATCCTCCAGAATCAGTGGTTGCCTAGAACATGGGGTAAAGGCCTTAGTTTCTTTATAAGATAAAGGACAATGCACCAAATTTTCTGATTTTTTTTCTTATATATATTCGCAGGATGACCTCAAAATTTATATTATTCAACAGCCCTATTATTTCTCAGTAAAAACACCTAACTAATGAAGATATGATTAAAGTCCATTTTTATCAGTCCCTCCTATTTGAAATAAATGAGGTTAATTAGATAAGAAAATTATCTCCAATACAAATTACCAGTTGGGAATTATAAAAAAAAATTATTTAACTCTATATGTACCTTTTTAAAATAAAATATATAAATATGCTTGCAAATTAGCCCAAACAGACTGTCATAAGCTACACTTAAGAACTCCGATTTTAAAAGATAAAGTAACTGCCCGTGAGCCAGCCTGCCTCTCTGGCGCCATATGACACAGGAGAGGAAGGCTGTCCTGTGGAAGGTTACACAGCCAAGCCTAAGCAAAAACTAAGTTCTTTTTTTGTCTCAGGGTCCTATACTCCCAGTTTCCTCTTGCTTCTCCCTTAATCACTCAACTCTGGCACCGCATCTAGGTTATGCCCTACACAAGTGCTGCATATTTCAAAAACAACTCCCTCTCAAACTAATTCCTGTGGCAACAGCAGCTATTTACACGGACTCCAGGTCTCCGCAAAGTAAACCTAAGAAGAAACTGGTGATCTGCCGGTGAGGCTTATGTTACAGTTTGGTAGTCTTGCAGACGCATCGAGCCTCATGTCACAGATCTATTTCCTACCAGCTGGAATTTGACACCCCATGTACAAATTACCACGGCTAAAAAGTGATGCTGCTAATGTTAAATTAGTGTCTCAACTTCTTGTTAAATATAAAAATCTCACACCCTTATTTAGCATTATTTTAAATCTCAAAATACCATAGCTAAAAGCAAATCACTCAACGGCAATTTTAGAACACTGTTCTGTACAAGAGTCCCATCCCTGCTGAGATGCTGACGTAATCCTCTCCGCCATTTTGATCTCTTTCCAAATCTGCAGTTCTTGAAACACAGTAAATATTCAATAAGTATTTATTAAATGAAAAATGAATGAACCTCTAAAAGCTGCAGGTTAGAGAGGAAAAAAGGAAAGATACCTTTATATAATGGTTACTTATAAAACTGGGTATTTGTCACTCTTAGAGCATTTTACATTATGTATTCAGTCACTCTATACTCATGTATGGATTTTAAGTTTTTAAAGAATTAAAATAAAACACAACACTAAAAAAAAAAGAATGCAAGTTATTTTTCAGATGATTCACAGGATACTCTGAGGATTCTGCAGTGTCCAAAGAGCATCACTTGGAACATCAGGTATAACCAAACAATACTAAAGAACAGAGTGGTATCGGAGAGTGGAGGGTCTAACCAGACAGCACCATTCAGTTTGTTTAAGGTTTGATACTTCCTTCACAGATGTACTGTTTACTTAAAGTAATGTGCAAGGCTTCATGCAAAAATTACCGTATTTCGCCATGTATAAGACATTCCCATGTATAAGACGCACCTTAATTTGGGGGCCCAAAATTTGCAAAAAAATGTATTACATAAAGTTATTGAACTCAAGTTTTATTCATCATAAAATGCATACAACTCCTCATCACTGTCAAAACTCCCAGCCATTAGCTTGTCCTCATCTGTGTCTGATGACGAATCACTGTCTTCATATACTGCCTCGTCCTCAGTTCCATCTATGGCATTTGAAATCTACAACCACTGTATAAGACACACCCAGTTTTTAGACCCCAAATTTTTTGAAAAAGGGTGCGTTTTATACATGGGGAAATACGGTATTCCATGTACTTTGATCTATATCCCCAAAATTGAATTTACATTTAGTATATAGCGGTACACCTATATTCAACTATAAATCTTGTAGACAAATTGAAATGGCTACTGGGGGCTGGCCGAGTGGTGCATTGGTTAGGAGTTGGTTTGGGATGCCAGCTCTGAGCAGCAGGGCCCTGGTTCGGATCCCACATGAGGGCCAGTGACGCTGCACCCTCAACAACTAAGATAGTGAACAACAGCTCCACCTGGAGCTGGGCTGCTGTAAGTCGCCTGCCACAGTGTAGGCTGCAGTGGGGCTGGCCAGCAGCGGGCGTGAGCTTTCGTGAACTGCCGTGAATCACTGTGAGCGGCAGTCCAGAGGCCGGCGAGTGACCGCCTCCCCCGGGAAGAGCACAATGATAATACCAACATGGGCCAGTGAAGCAACGTCCTCCACAACTAGACTGAAGAACAAAAGGACAGCAACTTATCTGTTCCCCTTCCCCAATTCCCCAATGCTGTTCCCATTCCCAATTCCCCAATAAAATCTTTAAAAACAAAAGAGAAATAGTTACTAAGGTAAATAAGAGCTCAAAACTTACCATTACAGATTAAATATTTGAATTATGTAAGTATAATGGTATTCTTTGCAAAAAGCAGTCAAACTTTAGAAGCTAGTAGCAAGTAAATGAAAGCTTGGTACAATCACACTCTTGGACCTGCTCACCTCCATGTGGGCACCTACTAGCCCAGCAGCAAGCTGTGCTCTGACTCCAGAGGAGTGTTCCCTCCCCCTCCTAACTGAGGGACTGCACCCCAGACCCCACAGGAGAATTCCAGCAGGAATTACTGACATTATTCCTTTTCCCCATCCCCAACTAAGCAACACAACTTCAGAATTTCAAGAACTCTCCAATCTAAAATCTCCCCTAACCCAAACCTTTACATCCCACCATACCCACCTTAACTAACTTCCTCTTTGCCAAAGGAACCAGGGCAATCCCTGTGCAGTGAAGCTCTTATCATTGTCCAATGATAGTAACAGTCAAAGGCAGATGCTAAAATATTCTGTAGACCAAACTCAAATTACATTTGGTAACATTGGTCCAGACTTCATGTATATTATTTAGAAATTAATATAATTCTGTGCCACGGTAATTTTCAGCTCAGGGTTATAGTACAATGGAGGTGAACACTTTTTAGGTTATTCTGTAATCTTTATAATATAAAGATAGATTTATTTAATTTTATAAATAAAAAATAAGCACTTTATAGATCTATGGTTAAATGACAAAATGATTTATATAATCAAGACCAAAGTATGTAAAGCACATCCACATGGGACTGATATGAAATAATCTAATACACAGCATGTTTTAAATCTGGATTATATTATAAATATAAACCTATTAGCTCTGTTCTAATGCAAGGCTATTTTCAACATTCAGTAACCTTCTACAACAGTTATTTCCCTGAGTCCTTTACATGAAGCAAATCCAACAATCAAAAACAAAGATTATAAATGAAAGGACTCAGGACACTTACCAAAGAACAGGGAAAGTAAAACAACAAATGAATAGTTCCCACAAAGTGGATAACATGAGAACTTCCAAAAAGACATAAAGTCAGGAGGAAAAACATATACCAATTGGAATCAAGTGATACATAAGCAAAGACATCAAACTTTCCCCCAAATAGTTTTCAATATGCCTGCTAAAACTATTTCCTATATTCAGATAACATTTTTAAATAGCTAACTTTTTTTAACAGGAGTACACACACTTCACTTCTCCAGTCAATAATAAATGCAATCAAAAGCAGTCATTGCCACACCAATCACTCAAACCATAATTCTGATTCATTTTCCACAGAAGTCCCAAGCTTCTGTTATTTATTGTCAAGTCTTCCAGAGTCTTGCTACTACATCGTAGTTCCATTCGCCCTTTCTCATCACCCTTATCCTTTCCTAGAACTCTTGCCCTACTTGTCCTTGGTCTTCAAGCTTTGACACTGCTTTATCCGTAGAATAGCCTCTAAATTATACTACCTACTGTGGTCATGCCTTCAACTCAATGGATTCTTTGTTCACTAGAACACACCATAAAGTGCTGTGTAACATACCAGTAAAATCACTTTTTCACGTATAAATAAAAAACTGGCAGGGAAAGGAGTTGGACTTCACCTTGGAGGTAATGGCAAGAACTAATGGAAGGCCAAAAATATAACATTTTCATATCAGCCCAACTCAAGGAGAAAGTGGCATCATGTACTTTATCCCTAAAGATTATAGTAACTTGTTTTTACAACTTCATGAATTAGTCCACGAGAAAAGCAGTGATTTTGCTGTTAACACAAATACTCGTTCTAAAAATTAATTCAAAGAATAAAGAGAAAAGGCAGTTTTCTAAATAACAATACAAAAGATGAGTAATTATACACAGCAAGATCAAAGCCTTTTAGAGATTATGAAAAAGATACTATTATAGTCATATTCCCAACTGCGTATTTTCAGTTCTTTAGTCAGTCATTATGAAAAGGCAGCAACCCAGCCCTGACATAGTGTGGCCCTGTCTGGCTCTCCCTAGACATACTGAGGAAGGAAGATTCCCAGCTGGGCCCAAATCAATACCATAATATTCTGTGGAGGATGAAGTAACTGACTATTAAAAAAAAAAAAAGATTTTTAATACTGTTTCTAAGCTAAAGCTTCAAAAAGCTAGAGAATTTATCTCTCCATCTCGAGTAAATTTTTGAGAAGTCATAAGACAGGAACAAAAAGTTTTTAAAAGTATTTAAAAGTTTAAAGCAAACAGCTTTACAATAACACCAAGAAAATCCCAGAGCATCCACTCAGCAACTTTTAAAACCTCAAGATGTTATCTTTCCCACATTATTCTCTCCTTTAAACAAGTTAATTTTTTTAAGCTCATTGATGCGACAAAATAGCTTATAACACGTGTTTTTAAAAACTCTCAAAGTTCTCCTGCTTTATTTTCAACTCATTTCAAATTACTCTCCAGCAATTATTTTAAGCTTTTCTGTTTACCATAAAGTCTATAATAAAGAGTGTTGTGGACTGAATTGTGTCCATAAAGATACATTAAAATATTAACCGCTGTACCTGTGAATGTGATTTTATTTGGAAATAGGGTCTTTGCAGATGTAATGAAGATGAGGTCATACTGAAATAGGGTGGGCCCAAAATCCAATTACCAGTGTATGTACAAGGGGGGGGAGGGAGAGAGGGAGAGGGAGAGAAAAACGGGAGAGGGAGAGAGGAAGAGAGACATGGAGAGTTCTGAAGACACAGAGGAGACGCAGGGAAAGAGGCCAAGTAAGGGAGGCAGAGATGAGAGCTATAATGGCACAAACCAAGGAATGCCAAGGACTGCCAGTAACCACCAGAAGCCAGAAGAGGCAAACATGGAAGACTTGTCACTGGAGCCTTTGAAGGGAGCATGGCCCTGTCAACACCTAGATTTTGGACTTGTAGTCTACAAAACTGTGAGAAAATATATTTGTGTTGTTTTAAGCCACTCAGTTTGTGGTAATTTGCTATGGCAGCCCTAGGCAACTACTACAGCGGAGTATGGGTTAATAGCTCTAAACCTAACTTGTATACTTGTATACTGAGGGCTTAGAGACTTACTTCCAAAAAAAAGAGTATGAAAAGGGAAAAACAATGGCTTTATAGTGGAGAAATGTGGCAAGCACATCTTACTTAACCAAGTAATCAAGGTTAACATCACCAGTGATGTCATATTAATATCATGAACCCCTGATAGGACATAAGCGTCTTCATCTTTGTAGTATTCTTCCCAAAAAGTATAGCCGCAGTCAAATCATGAGCAAACATCAGAAAGATTCAATTTGAGAAACATTCTATAAAATGCCTAACCACTCCTCCAAATTGTTAGGGTTATGAAAAACAGGGATACAGTGAGGGAACTGTGACAGATCAGAGGAGATTAAGGAGACATTACTACCAAAAGTAATGTGGTCTCCTGGATAAGAACTAAGAACAAGAGGGCTTCAATGGAAAATTGGTGAAATTCAAACAGTCTAATGTTTAATTTAAAAAAGTAAGCATGTATATACATCAACCCATATATTGCTATAACTGAATAAGTAACTAAATGCGAGAGAAGGGATAACTATATCTTAAAGAATAATTCCAGATATTAAATTCAGATACTTCCTCTTCTAGGAGATGGAGTTTAATCCTTCCCCTCTGACTTGCATTGGAAGAATAGACTATAGTAAGGGGGAAAATAGTTCTATACCGTGGAGAAACCTGGCAAGCCTGGTGTTACTAGTTCCTGAACGTTTTTGAGAATATTCAAGGGATGTGTTTTATTGTTCTGAACTAAGAAATTTTTAAAAAGTGTTTGAATATTTAATAATGTTCAGTATTGTTATTATCAAATGAAATTGTCCCTCTGAGCACATTAGTTTTTCCTTCATTCACTTTTTTAACTCAACTTTCTATTTTCAGTAAGCTGTAGATCCACATGTAATTTTAAGAAATAGTACAGATTCTATCTGTGCACTCTGTTCCCCATGGTAGTATTGTACAAAACTACAGTGCAGTGTCAAAAGCAGGATACTGACACTGATACAAATAGAGAACATTTCTGTCACTACAGTATACCTAATGTTGCTCATTCCCACTTTCCCCTCCCCTTTAACTTTTGGAACCACTGGTCTCCATTTCTGAATTTTGTCATTTCAAGAATGCTGTAAAAATGCAACCACACAGTGTGTAGCCCTTTGGAATTGGGTGTTTTTTTCACTGGAGATGCATCCAGGTTGTTGCATGTATCGATAATTTATTCCTTTTATTGCTGAATAGTATGTTTACAGCAATGGTGGTAGTGGACAGACCACATTTTGCTTAACCATTCGCCCATCTGAAAGACATCTGGGTTGTTTCCTGTCTTTCGGCTATGAACAATAAAAGAATCCTTTGCAAGTTCTCAATCACAACCATTGTCCGAATAGTCATGTCTACACACTAAGAATTTTAGCTCACCTTCCACGCTGTCAGAACAGGAAGTTCCAATGCCAGTGTCACCACTGTCAGAAGCTATACTGTGTCTCCTGATATGGTTATTTCGATGGTTGGATGGAACAGTAGTGGCCTGCCACAATGGTTCATTACCAGGTAACCATGCTGATGAAGAATAATCTGGGCCTATAAAGAAAAATATGCAAAAATTAACACATTTATAATTCCTGTGAGTAGGCAAAACTGAAGAAACCTCATATCTGCATCTAGGTATTTGAACTTTTAAACACATACTGTTGTCTTATTTAAAACGTCAAATCTATCTATCTGGAAATGTCAACACTCTGCTCTGGAATATTTGATAGGTAAGCATATGTGATTCCATACACAGCATTAACTGAGAACAGGGACTCAGGTACAGTCAAACTGAATCATACTGCATAGCAATATAAGTAGAATATGCTCATGGAAGGTCAAAAAAATCTGTGTTTTTTCCTACTATATCCTAACCACTTAAAATTTAAAATTACTTTGCATTATTTTAATTGATTTTATTTCTTTAGTTATCTTTTGATAAAAGTTTAACATCACAGCATCTTCCTGGCTCTTTGTTCAATTTTCCCTTTTGAATTACATTAATTCATTATTTTTTAGCTAATTTATCACTTTTCAAAATTCTCTTGAACTTTATTTTTACTTATGTTGTCCAGTTTATTTAATTCTTATTTGTCTTTTTCTGATTAAAGATCAGTTTACATTTTTGCTCATTTCATTTTTTTATTGTCTATTACAATGCCAATCAAAGTAGATCCATGGGCCAGTGCCAGTCTGTAAACTATCTGTATACCACACTTTTAATACCAGTATTAAAATCAAAATACATAAACAGATTAATAATAAAATAAGACCTGAAGCTATTTTCTACTATATTAATCCCATAATTAAAGATTTAGTTTTAATAAAATATTATGCAACATTAATATTATTTTGAGTTTTTATTGATATATATTTACAAATTAAATTTGTTTGGGTTTATAGATATATGAATTATATAAGTAGCCTTGAAAGCTATATACACTTAAAAACTCGTTTAGAAAATATTGGCCTTAGAGACACTCCTACTAGCTTTGAGGTCTAGAACAACCACTTAAAACTTTGTAGAGTCTAGACCTTTCTCAGAATGGGACTTATCTTAATTCATCTGATTAAACACTCACACATTAAAGCACCAGGTGAAGGTAATCTGTCACCAGGCCTACTCTAACTCTGTCTATATACCAAAATGTTTTCTTCTATCAGCTCCACAGGTAATATCCCATCTAGATGAACTCAAAGTCCTCTCTGAACCATTATCAAAAAGCACACGCAACTAGCCCACTACTTGCTCTCCCAAGTGCAAATCTATTAGTTGGGGAAAAATTATTATTTTTTTTACATATACCCAGCAAATAGCATAAATAGTATGAGAATACATGTAAATAGCAACCAAAAATATGAAAGTGTACAATTTTATTAATAAAAAGAAAAATAACAAATAATAAAGTTTTTAGATTTTTAATTTAAAACATCTATAAAGTTACCTATAATATTAAATATTGATAACTATTTGAAACATTGATGTGAAACATAATACAGGAAATGTTCATATACTTTTGTGAATATATAAATTGATACCCACTTCTGGGTATATATCCAATGATAACAAAATCACTATCTCGAAGAGATATCTGCATTCCCATGATCCCTGAAACATTAGTCACAATAGCCAAGGTATGGAAACAACCTAAAAGTCCATCGACAGATGAATGAATGAAGAACATGTGAGATATATATATAGATATTAAATATTATTCAGATATAGATATATAGATATTGGAATATTATTCATCCCTAAAATAGAAGGAAATCCTGCCATTTTCAATAACATGTATGAACCTGGAGGGCATTATGCTAAGTGAAATAAGCAAGAAAGACAAATACTTCATAGTATAACATATGAGGAATTAAAAAAACAAAAGTTAAATTCATAGTAAAATAGTGGTTTCCTGGGTCTGGGGTGTGGGGGAAATTCCGAGACTGTCAGTATACAAACTTTCAGTTATAAGATGACTAAGTCTGAGAAGCTAATGTAGAATATGATGACTACAGTTAACAACACTGTTTTGTATACTTGCAATTTGCTAGGAGAGTAGAACTTAAGTGTTCTCAGCTTAAAAAAAGGTGTGTGTGTGTGTGTGTGTGTGTGTGTGTATATATATGTATATATATATATACGTGTATATATATATATATATATATATGGTGATAAATGTGTTAAATGTGATGTGTTAATTAACTCTGGTGAGAATCCTTTCACAATGTATATTTATATTAAATCATCACATTTACACTTTAATGTATTATTTTATTCATCTATATCTTAATAAAGCTAAGAGAGAAAAAGAAATAATCCAACATTTGGGGGAATGGAGTTACAGACAAAAGTGTGTCCCTTAAGCAGTATTTCTAATAATAACCAATCACAAATAAACCAAAAGAGACAAGGGAACAGAATTTTGGCCATTTAAATAATGAAAAGATCTAAAAGTATAAAATGCTTATTTGCCCATCTAAATAACAAGACATAAAATTTAATGGGAAATTCACAAATAACCTCAGACTTCATCTTGTCTAGGAATTCTCTGAACTCCTTTTTTACCTGTCTTTATCTTAGCATCCATTACATGAAACTGCAGTTACTGTTCATATATCTGTCCTCCTTTTAGACTATAATAATACTCACTGAGGGCAAAACCATATGTTCCAGATCTTATTCAGTGCTACAGCCAGCACATAATAAAGATTCAAACAAACAAAGAATGCACAGAGCAAATGGAAAGAAATACAACAAAAGACTATAAGCAGTTTTGTCTAGATAGTCGGATTACCGATATCTTTGACCTTTACGCTTTTATTTTTCTGGTAATTATTACTGTTTATTTTGATAATCAGGGGAAAAACTTTATTTTTTTTTAAATGCTTAAGCTACACCACTAATAAACCAAATAATTTACTTATCATTTAAGCACCTCTTAACAATTCCATACCTGTACTAAGTAACTGTTAATGAAAGTCTTGGAGATATTTTTCCTGAAATGGGTATACAACTTTATTTGACCTAAATAATTATGAAGCTTTTTAAAGCTGTAGGAGAGTCTACCGGGGAAACACAGCAACTCACATACTTTGGCAAAAGACCAATATGGCCTTTTTTCCAGGAAGGTATCTTCATCAAAAGAACTCTAGAGGAAGGAAGCAGATATCAAGTCCAACCACATCAGACAAATCACTGGATCAATCAATGGGGAAAACAGATCCTATTCAAAACATCTTACTCTTTTAAATCAATAACATTTTAATTTGTTTATGAGGGTATCACAATGATCTTATTTTTGCTATTTTGCTAAACTTTTCCTTTTAAAGACAGCAAAGCAATTCATTCAGGTTTCTCAAAATGACAACAACATAATAAAATGATAGAATTACCTATATAAGCTGATCTCCTCCAGTCTGAACTCAGATTTGTCTTAACCTTTATATATGCTTCTTTTTTAAAAAAGGCCCAATATATTTTATATGCCTAGAACACTGATAATTAACAAATGTCCTGAATAAAATAATATTCTAATCTTTAATTTAAATTGAATGAATTCAGTCTGAGAATGATGTGTCTTGTCTCTAATTCAAGTCAATCCAGAATCACAAAGCAGTAAGGACTAGCCATGAAATATGCTCACCAGGGGATATAATAAAGAAAATGTTCTCATATAATAGTTATGACTATGCTAATGAAATGGGCACTAGTTAATTTCTAGACATGTGCTATGCACTTAAAAAAAAGACCTCTGACAATAAAGTCTTACCTAGGTCCTATCATATTAAAGCACTTGAATGATTGTGTAAAATCAGTTTCTCTAGAACAAAGACAAAGCATTTCTGAAAGAATAGTAAATAAAGATCCTACGACACCATACATTGGAACTTTTCTACGGAAGACGCGATGTTACATTTTTTTTAATATCAATTTCAATTCTTTCACACAGAATACTGAATGCCCAGAGATAGCTTATTTTAAATATTACTATACCTCACTCTGAAAATACAGGAAGATTAGCATCAAATGAAGAAGTAACCTATTATATTTTATTTTATTTTTGAAGCTTTTTTTAAATTGGAAGCAAAAATGCATACAATATCAAGTCTTCTACAATACTTTTAATATATCTGTAACTGCACTTAGAATAATAAGTAATCTTATTTTTAATGATAATTCTAAGCCAGGAAAAAATAAAAATAAGACCACTGACAAAGCAAATTTACAATTTTACATAAAAAGCTGAATTATACTACAAATCATGAATAAAAATTGCAATGTTTTTCAAAATGCTGGTTACCTATCACCCATTCAGTAGACTGAGACCAACCTTTTTAAATAATATAGCACAGAACAAAACAAAATATCAAAACACATTAGTCTTGGGCCGGCCGAGTGGCACGATGGTTAAGAACTGGCTTGGGACACCAGAGGGCCTCGGTTCGGATCCCACATACGAGGGCCAGTGACACTGCCCGTTACAGCTAAGATGCTGAACAACAGCTCAACCTGGAGCTGGGCTGCCATGAGTCGCCGGCGACGGCTTAGGCTGCAGCCCCTGCTGCAGTGGGTTGCCATGGGCTACCATGTGTAGCCAGCAGCCAGCGTGAGCGGCCCTCAAGCCATGGTGAGCGGCCGTCCAGAAGCCGGCGACTGATCAGCCTCGCCCGGGAAGACAGCAATGATGGTGCCAACTTGGGCCAGTGAAGCAACGTCCTCCACAACTAGACTGAAGAACAAAAACGACAGCAACTTGTCTGTTCCCCTTCCCCCAATTCCCCAGCACTGTTCCCATCCCAATTCCCCCATAAATTTTTTTTTAATAAAAGATTTTTATTGGGGAATTGGGGGAAGGAGAACAGACAAGTTGCTGTCGTTTTGTTCTTCAGTCTAGTTGTGGAGGACGTTGCTTCACTGGCCCAAGTTGGCACCATCATTGCTCTCTTCCCGGGCGAGGCTGATCAGTCGCTGGCTTCTGGACGGCCGCTCACTGCGGCTGCTGGCCACTCACGCAGGCTGCTGGCTACACATGGTAGCCCATGGCAACCCACTGCAGCAGGGGCTGCAGCCTACACCGTCGCTGGCGACCCACGGCAGCCCAGCTCCGGGTTGAGCTGTTGTTCAGCATCTTAGCTGTGGAGGGCAGTGTCACTGGCCCTCGTATGTGGGATCCGAACCAGGGCCCTCTGGCGTCCCAAGCCAGTTCTTAACCAACGCGCCACTCGGCCGGCCCCCCAATAAAAATCTTTAAAAAAAAACCACATTAGTCTTTATATGAGATAAGATGCACGTATCTCACATTTTAACATCTCTGAAATGTTAGCAAGTACACAGTACTGTTTCACAAAGTTCAGAACAGTGGCCTTCAACTGCTCCAATTCTACTGTCAGTAGAAATTAATGGACTGCTAAATTAAAAAGGAATAAATCCAGGGAATACAACAACAACAAAATCTCTTTACCTTAACCCACACATCTAATCAGTTTCCGAAACTGTTCAGTCCATTTCAGAAGTATTCATTAGATCACTCCTCTCCATCCCCACTGTTACAGGTCTTATCTTTAGGCTGGACTGCTGAATCCTGCTTGAGTAACTCCACCGGAGCCAGTCTCTACCCTACTATCAGAATTATCTTCTTAAAAGAAATATATTTATGTTATTCTCCTGCTTTATAGGTCTGTGGGTTCCTTACTGCATATTAAATAAAAACTCACTAAGTTTGGCAAAGTTCTTCACCAACTGGCAGCCTCATTTTCTAATACTTTGCAATCCCTACCTCCCCCATTCCAGCTCCCCTAAAACAGTCTCTAACCACACATACCTAATCACTGCCTCCAAACAGATCAGGTTCTTTTGTGACTCCAAGCTATTTCCCTTCTCTACCTTCTTTAAGAGTTCCAGTACAGAATAAACTTACTCTAAATGTTTTCTCCGATTCCTCCAGATGGCATTAAATAACTCCTACTTTGTGCTCTGTTCCAATATATCATTCAAAATTCCATAGCGGCATTTACTAAATTAAATTAACCCATATGTATATGACTTTCTTCTCCCTCACCAAAGTGGGAACAGTGAAAGGAAACCTTTTTTTTTTCCTTTTCTTAGTCTCTAGCATAAAGCTCCACAGTTAGGCAGGGTCTCAACAAATGTAGTCATTATTATCCCTGGGTACCCAATAAATGTTCATGATATAAAATTAAAATTTTGGAAACCTAATAATTATATCTAAAAAAATATTCTTCCCTTTAGAAGAAGGAGTAAAACAGAGTTCTCTTGGTTGTACTTGTGTTTATTTTTAAATCCAGATTTTAAACTATCCCTTGAGCTAGTTTGCATCTAAGTATCTATTTAAAGATCAGTAAATATTTTCCAAAGCAGCTAAAATTATTAGTAATTATAAATGACTTGAGGTGCTTATGGCCAAAATTCCTAATAACTATGGGAAAATAATCTCCAACAGGGTCAAAAGACAAAAAAAAGTAATAAAAAATTAAAATAGAACATTAAAATGCATTTTTAAACATCCATATTAATAGTAACCAGGAAAATAAATAACAGAAAATCTTGTACTACACTGGAGAATATCTAGCTAAAATGGAAGAAACTTAATATGGTAATATTTATTTTCTTCATCACAGTCCATTCCATTTCAGTACTGCGTATCTCTAGGGTAAGTGACTCCAATAGTCTTAATTTTTTTTCTTTTATTATAAAATTAATAGCATGGCTTAATGGAAAAGAATTGGGACTGTGAAATCAGGCTGTCTGGGTTCAAGTTCTGTACCACTACTCATCAGCATTGAGATCTTGAGTACGTCACTTAAGACAATCTGTACCTCAGTTTCTTCACATGTAAAAGGAGAACAAAATTATAGTACTACTTTATAGGGTTATTGTGATAATTAAATGAATATGTAAAGATATAAAAAAAGAAGTGCCAGGCATAAAAACAGACACATAGATCAATGGAACAAAATAAAGGGCCAAGAAATAAATCCACACATAATGGTCAACTTACTACAAAAAAGCCAAGAATGTACAATGGGGAAAGGGTAGTCTCTTCAATAAAAGGTGTTGGGAAAAATGAACCAGCTATAAGCAAAAGAATGAAACTGGATCCCTATCTTACACCATAAACAAAAATCAACTCAAAATGGATTAAAGACTTGAACATAAGACCTGAAGCCATGAAACTCCCAGAAGAAAACATAGGGCGTAAGCTCCATGACATGGGTCTTGGCAGTGATTTTTTTGGATTTTGACACCAAAAGCAAAAATAAACAAGCGGGACTCCATCAAACTAAAAAGCTTCTGCACAGCAAAGGAAACCACCAAAAATGAAAAGGAAACCTATGGAATGGGAGAAAATATTTGCAAATCATTTATCTATTAAGGGGTTAACATCCAAAATATATCAAGAACTCATACTCATAGTAAAAAAAACAACCTGATTTTAAAATGGGCAGAGGTTCTAAATAGATATTCTTCCAAAGACATACAAATGTCCATCAGGTACAAGAAAAGGTGCTCAACCTCACTAAGCATGAGGGAAGTGCAAATCAAAACCACAATGAGATATCACTTCACACCTGTCAGAATGGTTATTATCAAAAAGACAAGAAATAACAAGTACTGGCAAGGATGTAGGGAAAAATGAATCCTTGAGAACTACTGGTGGGAACGTAAACTGGTACAGGCACTGTGGAAAACAGTATAGAGGCCTCCCAAGAAACTAAAACTAGAACTACCATATGACCCAACAATCCCACTTCTGGGTATATATCCAAAGGAAACACTGCTTGAAGAGGTACCCACTCCCATGTTTTTGGTGCATTACTTACAACAGCCAAGACATGAAAACAGCCTAAGTGTCCATTCACAGATGAAAGGATAAAGAAAATGTGGTGTTTATATATCATGGAATATTATTCAGCCATAAAAAAGAAAATCCTGCCACTATTGACAGTAGGGATGGACCTTAAGAGCATTATGCTAAGTGAAATATGCCGGACAGAGAAAGACAAATACTGTATGAGCATACTTAAATGTAGACTCTAAAAAAACCAACTCATGAAGAAAGAAGAGACTGGTGGTTGCCAGGGACGGGGCGGGGGAAATGGGTAAAGGTGGTCAAGAAGTACAAACTTCCAGTTATAAGTAAGTTCTGGGGATGTAACTTACAGCATAGTGACAATAGTTAACAATACTGTATAGTTAACAATTCTGACTATAGTTAACAATACTGTAGCATATCTGAAAGTTGCTGAAAGAGTAAATCCTAAAAGTTCTCATCATAAGGAAAAAAATTATAACTGGCAATGCATGTTAACTAAACTTACTGTAGCAATCATTTTGCAATATATACATATATCAAACCATTGTACTGCACACCTCAAACTAATACAATGTTATTTATCCATTACATCTTAAACCAGAACTGGCTTTCTTGCATTTAAGAATTTACAGTGAATTTTAAGTAATCAACAGCTAGTATTTTTTACTTTTAAATATTAAAAAAAAAAATCTGGATGTTCATTCATTAACCACGGCAATTAATTTTATAAACATTACCACAAAAGGCATAAGACTATACTCTTCAGATGTGATTCTGAATTTTCTTATTTTCAATTCTATTGTAGTAAAACAAGAAAGAGATTTAAACTAGGCTGGTTCAGGCTGAGATTAAAATTGCCTCAATTAAGAATAATAACCAGGGCCAGTCGAGTGGTGCGTTGGTTAAGAGCTGGCTTGGGACGCCAGAGGGCCCCAGTTCAGATCCCACATATGAGGGCCAGTGACACTGCCCTCTACAGCTAAGATGCTGAACAACAGCTCAACCTGGAGCTGGGCTGCCATGAGTCGCCAGTGACAGCGTAGGCTGCAGCCCCTGCTGCAGTGGGTTGCCATGGGCTACCGTGTGTAGCCAGCAGCCAGCATGAGCAGCCAGCTGCCACTGTGAGCGGCCGTCCAGAAGCCGGCGACTGATCTGCCTCACCCAGGAAGAGCGCAATGATGGTGCCAACTTGGGCCAGTGAAGCAACGTCCTCCACAACTAGACTGAAGAAAAGGACAGCAACTTGTCTGTTCCCCTTCCCCCAATTCCCCAACGCTGTTCCTATCCCCCAATTCCCCAATAAAAATCTTTAAAAAAAAAAGAATAATAATCAGGTGGGTAAATAAGTGGTTCACCTTTCACAGTAAAAGTATGAATTCAAACCAATAAATATTCACTACGCACTCATTATATATAATAAAACAAGGAACTCACGAGAGTTAGAGTAGCAACCAATGGAGATAAGACTATCTCCTCCTATGAAAAAATTACATGCCTACTGATTTCAGTGCATGGCAGTCTAGAGTCTTATCTTCTGGTTACATAAAATGCTGTGTTCAAAAAATATTTTGGTAGCTATTTAGAATGAGGACCACATATTTAATTTAGTCTCTCATAAGCCTTTGTTTCTGTTTATGAGCTGAAAAACTAAGGTATGGTAAAAACTAACAAGAAGTTTTTAATAAAAATACTACAAGCATGAGGGATTATACCAAGTGGTATCCCAAAGGGCTTTACCTTTGAATATAACTATTTCATAATATCAACTAATAGCAAAAATATTCTACATGGCAGAAAATTATGCACTAACTAAGAAGGATTATCAGCACTCAGGAGAAAATAAAAACCCCAATTAAAATAAAGTTTCCCAAATAAAAAAAGTGGTTAGACCTAATACATGCTACTTTTATTTACATAGCCATTGACCTCCAAAGGAAGCACAGTTTAATTATTTCTCAATTAGCCATTTATTTTCTACAACCTAAGTGTCATACACAATACACCTACTAAATGCCAAAATTGAAACAAAATTTTTATTTTAAAACACTCGAAAATAAGAGTTAAGGAAATTTATAAATATCTCCCCAAAATTAAAAATATTAATTTCCAGTCAGACTTTTCAGTACATTCTTCCTAAAATGAGATAGGATGATCAATATTAACTTAAAAGCTTCAGAAAAGCTTCAGTAATGTCATGACAAGGCAATCTATATTTCTAATAGTCAGTAAACACACAATCTCTGCCTCTGTTACTGGCCAACTGAGCAAGCCCCCTACCACTGAGAAACTTTTAAGTTTTCTTTCCTATAGAAATGTTAAGTATAGAAAATGTTAAGTCTCCTCCCTAGTTTCTTAGTTTCTTAGCCCTTGGCTTTGATTACTTTTCTAACCAGTTTGTGAATCCTAGGCTAAAGACTGCTCCTAGCCTAAATCATCGAATTCTCCTATCCCCCTGCTTTGGAATCCTAAACAATAGAAGTCTCCCAACCCTGCTTCAGATAACTGCTTGCAAGTCTGTGACTTGCTAATATCCCCCAGGCCAGTAAGCCTAATGATTTTTCCAAACCCATTCTGGGCCCAGACAATTGACGCCACCTGAGTGACAGGCTGAATGGTCACAGGCTTAATGAGAACTAACAGATTTATTAATTAAAATCTATTTTTCCTCATTCAGGGGCCTTGGGGATACAGAGGACACCCCAACAAGATTGCCAGTCACAATCAAAGAAGCCAACACGGTCTTCCAGGAGGAGCTTGAGACCCCTTCCTCTCATCTGAGATCAGCTTGGGCTCAAGTTCCATGAATCCCCCAATAGGCAGGGACAACTCTAGGCCCCTGCCCAGCAGGAAGCAGATACAGAAGAAAAGACCTCCTGTCCCTCAAACTTCCCATAGAGATTTTATGAAGATCACGTCTCTCAAGGGGAAAACAAGGCAGACAGAGGCAGGCAATCGGTCTCTGCATTCCTACATGTCCCACAGAATTCAACCGCCAAGGGGACATCCCCTCTACACTCAAAACTCCCCTTTGCATTGTAATTACCTACCCTGTGGGAAAACAAATGGGCACAAAATACCCAACTAGATTAGACCAGTCACTCCCACTTGCACAGTACTTCTTGTCAATCACAGGTACCAATCATAGGGTGCCAATCCCACACCCACAGGGGAACAGCCCATTCTAGAGAAAGGGGATAAAAAGTCCAAGTCCTGGGAAGTCCACCCTGCTCTCTTTTGACCACTTCTTCCCCTTTTGAACCTCTTCCTCCCTTTTTTGAGTCTTTTGAGCCTCTCCTTTGCACGTGGCCCGCTCCAAACTCTTCGAGATGTACTATCTCTTCGAATAAACTACTTTCTCAGCTACTTCTTTACTCCGGCATCTCATTCAATTCTTTGCTCGAGTTGCCAAGAACCTGGACTTTGCGCAGAGAAGGGCCCACTCTCCGACAACACCTCCACAAGAGCAATATAACCACCTCATGGAAAACTTTAAACTTTACATGAAATGCAGTCCAAGTCTTTCATCCCATTCTCTTCCAGAAGGATAAATAAAAACTGTAGTTTATTTCAGAACTCTGAACTTCACTAATGCAATCAAGCTTATTTACTAGACATCTATGTAGAAAGGACACAAAGTTCCTGATCTTAAATTCACTCTTTAAGTAATCTGAAATCTTATCAATTTAAATTAACACTACCTAATGAAACCTTCAAACAATTTATCACAGAAGCAGCAAAAATAGAATTACAGGTATCCCCCACTTTTCAAAAATTTGCCTTATGCCACTCACTTTTACAAAAGACCTACATTATTAGTACAGATAGTCCCCAACTTACACTGATTCAACTACAATTTTTTGAATTTATGATGCTGCAAAAATGATACACATAATAAATTACATGAGATACTCAATTTTATTTAAAAAAGGCTTTGTGTTAGATGATTTTGTCCAACTGTAGGCTAATGTACGTGTTCTGAGCAAGTTTAAGCTATGAGGTACAGGTTTAGTTTATTAAATACATTTTTGACTTAAGATATTTTTAATTTATGATGGATTTATTGGGATATAACGCCATCTTAAGTCATATCTGTACCTGTTTCAGTAACAGAAATACAAAGAGTGTTTTCATTTTTACAAAAAAAGGGCAAAACAAAAATATCTTTCAGCATTTGATTTGCGGCAAACCATTATAAAGGCAGTGTACAACCTTGAGCAGTGAGAGTGGAACTGCTTTTACTATATGTTAATGTTATTTTAGGTTTTATCATATATGTTATTTGGTATGATTTGGTAGGTTATTATGGGGGCCTGGGAACACCCAAAAAAAATTCCATATAAATTAATGGTAATTACTTCTTTGCTTTACACCATTTTGGCTTAGGAAGATTTCATAGGAACACTCTACTTTTGGACAAATCTACCTGTACTATTTTGAGGTAGATTCTCAGGTCAGAGCATGAAATAAAACTAAATACCAAAGTCTGGTCCCCTGATTGAGAAAACCTTCTATTCTGATGGGAAGGAACACTTACACCAGTTCAGGTGCCCTGGGCAGAGTCCTCTAATCAAGGCTCGGCCACTGTTCAATGTAAGTCATCCAGAAGAGGAACTTATCCTAATTGTAAAGCTGAATGTTCCAGGCAAACTCAGACAGCTGGTCACCCTAGCTTGAGAAGTGGTAAGAGGAAAGCAATCCAAACATTTATTGCACACCTATATATCAATCTCTACGCAATAAAGTGAGCTGACTAGATTAAAGAATCTCTTCTCTCTGCCAGTTTTAAATATTTAAGAATCTCTCACTGAAACTGGCCAGTGGCATTCATCCATTCTCTTCTGACATTCTACATGGCCTCTTGGAAGCACAGGATTTTGGTGATCACTCCTTCCTTCCTTCAGTCTCTTCTCTTCTGGAAGGCCACGCTCTCCTGATTTTACTCTTCTTACCTTGCTGGCTGCTCCTTCTCAGTCTCTTCGGAAGGTTTCTCTACCTCTACCTGACCAAAAGGTTAGGTAGAGTTTGTGTCCCAGAGTTTGATCCTTTGCTGTCTTATCTATAGTCTCTGGGGTCTTCTCTATACTCTTTCCGTGTGATCACCTTTAAACACCATATATTTATATACAGGTAACTCTCAAAATTCATACCTCCACCTCTGGCATCTCCCTACTGAGCTCCACACTTCCATATTCAACTTCCTCCTCAACATCTCATCTGAACCTCTCTAAAAAACATCTCGAACTTCACACAGCCAAAAAATAACTCTTGATTACACTTATCTTCCTCACACTCCTCCCAACTCAGGAAATGACAACTGCCATCCATTATAATTACTGAAGCCAAAACTAAGATATCTTTGATTCCTCTTTCCCTCATCTGCCACCTCCAAACTATCAGTAAACCTGTCAGCTTTATTTCTCAAGTATGTACTATATTCTAAACCCATTCTTTTCTCTCCAAATCAATCTCACCACTCTAATCCAGGCCATCATCTCTCACCTAATTACTGCAATGACCTATTAACCGGCTTCTCTACTTAAATTTTTTCCCCTATCCCTCCACAATTTCTTCCCTTACAAAAAAAGCCAAGAAGAGACCTATACACACCAAGGACAGGAAATGTCTGCTTCATTCCCCCGGTACCTAGAACAATGTCTGTCTCATAGCAGGCACTCAGCGTGCTGAGTGGAAGAACAATCATCTCCCCTACCCTTTCACGGGTAGCTTCCCCTCATGTAGAACAGAACCCAAACTTCTTACAGTGCCTTCCATTATCAGGCCTCCCTCACCTCACATCCCTGCTCACTATGCTCCAGCCCCTCTGGTTTCTGACATTCCCCAAACTCACTTCTACCATGGAGCTGTTTCTGTATCCTCCATCTGAACACTCCTCCCCTCCTGTCTGGCTCCTTCTCACCATTCAGGTCTCAGCCCAGTGTTACCTCCTCAGAGAGGTCTTCCCTGACCAGCCTGCACCAAGTAGGCTTCTCTACCCATCCTCTACCATCTCACCCAGTTTCCTCTTCTCCGTAGTACTTAACACTAGCTGATTGTCCTGCTGTTAGTTTACATATAGACTGTTTATCCCCACTATAATGTAAACTCCCTTAGAGATGGGACCTTATCGTTCTGATTCAATGATGTATATATACCTAGAGCCCAGTGGTGCAATGCCTACCACTCATAAACATCTACCAAACACTTAGGTGCCAAGCACTATGCTAGGTAACAAAAAACCGATTTTTTTAATTGAAAAAGAGATAGTGGGAGTAAAATATTAGTATAATGAGCAATTTGATGTTCTTTTTATGTAGATCAATTCCTGTTCTTAAGATGACTAACTTTACACAATAAATTCCACTTTGTAGTATATTATTTTGCTAGTGTGAAATATGAATATCCTTAAAGTAGAAATGATAATTAGTATCTAATTGTAGCTTTAGAAATAATCTAGAATGATCACCTTCTTCATTTTTCAATGCACAACTTGAGGGAACTAACTAAGCTCTCACTCAATAAAATACTACCTAGGAGGCTTCACATCTTCACCTTTTTCTCAGAGTATATATACAACACATTTTATCCAGTCAGAAAAATCATGACTCTGTAAAGCCTTTCTGTGCTCAACATGCAGAAATATTCACAATATGAAAAAAGAGGTTGTCAACTCACCATTTATTGCCTGGCCTCAAATTAATTTACCAGATTCATTCAAGCCAAGAAGTGATTGAATTTCAATTACTACTCACGTTCATTTCACAGAAGTCATCGCTACAGTTGAGATTCACTCTTCACGCCCCCAATGCCCATTATAAAAGAACATGCCCAACTGAGTTTAGACGAAAGAGTTATGTTTCACTGTTACCATAGTACTTTTAGGTCCATCTAATTCAGAACCACAGCAGAAGACCATAGTATTTGATGTAATCATACCAGTTACTGCTACTACCATTATGACATCAATAAACACCTTATGGCAATGCATCAACTAGGAAGAGGTAGATTTAAAGCTCGAGGCATTGAACAAGTAACATGTCTTCAGATCATGTGTCTTCTATAACACTTTATTTTTAGCACATTTTAAAACTGTCATATCTTACCTTTAAATGTTGTAATGGTTGAATACATTAAGTGTAATTTATAAAAACAAATTCAGTATCAGTTGATATAAGTACTCAAAATATCACTATATCATACTAGATTTCTAAAGCCTAAAGGAAATACATCCATCCTTCATCCAACTTTGAAACTATTTTATACATTCTGAATAACAGGATATTCTCAAACACACTCAACCAAATGCATAAAAGACATAACACATGTTCTATTTAAAATTAGCTTTCTAACCACACTTGCCAATAGCAAAAGGGGGAGGTGGTTATTTGCATGGAAATAAAAGAAAATATTCATCTAATTTTCACGTATAATATAGTTACTCTATAAAGCTGGAAGATTGTTGATAAAGCCACAATAAAATTCAATCCTAAAGTTTAAAAGTTCAGTATTTTCCAAACCACACATTATTCCTATTTGTTTTTACCTTAAAAAGAAAGTTTCCTCCAATCTTTTAGAACACTAGTTCTATATTACAAGTGGGCTTTCCCTTTAATCTAGTTACATATTTGTATAAACAAACCAGTTTTAGGACACCTAGAATTAACCCACATATTGATATAAAACTCATTTAAATACCAGAAATTATTTACTCATCCCCGTTTTCACACTGGCCCTCAGGACTAAAATGATTGCTGATAAATTCAATCAGAAGTCTGGTTCCTTTTTTTTCCAGAAAATCTCTAAAACCACTCAACTTAGTCAAAAGGCACACTGAACAATATTTCAAAAATATAAATTTTCTTCACATTCTCAGAAAAAAAAAATCCCTACATGAATCAACTCAGAGGTCATTATCTTGACCTTCACCATCTGTTAATTTGCTAAAGAAGCCAGTTAAAAGTTTTCATCTAATGTATAACTCTTTAAAACTAATTAAAAATAATTTTAAATGTTTGCTCAAGAGAATAAACATAAATAATTGCATCACTATTACTGTAAAAGTAATCAATTATCATCTAAGGACTGTTTTCTTCTCATAGAAAACAATGCTTTAGTGATAGTATACCTCCAAACATATTATTACAAATATATTTTACCAGGTTAGGTTACAAAGACATTACAGATTACAGATTACTTTGACATGTACAAATAATTGAAACCACTCCCTCTAGCCCCTTAGGGATAAAGAAATGTCTTCTCACTCACTGAAGTTACTTTGATTTCAGGATTTGTAAATAAACACACAGTAAGTACCTCTCAACTGTTGTCTCCTCTTCTTAGGACAAAAATAATACATTTTAGAGAAAATAATTTCCTACTTGTATTGTTTTCACCAAACTAATGCCTACATTAAATTCTAGTATTTCTAAAAGTGTTGGGTGACCAAATTTAACAGAATGATTTCAAATCTAACCCTGGATTGCCAAAAAGGTGGATCTTAAGTGTTCTCACCACACACCACAAAAAAAAAAAAAAAAAAAAAAAAACTATTTGAAGTGATGAATACATTAACTAGTTTGATTATGGAGATCATTTCACAATGTATACATAAAAAACATCAAGTTGTACACCTTGAGCATATATACAATTTCTATTTGTCATAGAATTGCATTATTTGACATTTTAATTAGCAATCTGAGTTTGTATCTGATCTTTTTTAAACAGCAGAAAATACTACCAGCAAAAAAATCACTTCTAAATGCTGCTTCTGTTTTGTTTTGTACATAGCCTTGAAAATGTTTACAATAATGTCAGTTACCCAATTAGAGAGCAAACATTTTGTGAAACAAAGTTACTTAACAGTTGAGTCCTAGAACCATCTAATATATTTTTTTAAATGTATATATGTAAATATGGTGGGTTTTTTCTGGATAAAAGATCCATGTAACTTTCAGCTTCTCAAAGGGGTTCAAAATTCAATTAAAATTCAAGTACCTGGGGGAACTGTCAGTGTTAGACTACTTGTCACAGACAACCCAAGCCTATTTTTTTTTGTCCCATATTAGGGGAAGATTTATCCTAATTTGGAGGCTCCTACACAACTTCTGAGCGATGCAGGCATGAAATGGCTGTCTGACACAAACAGCTCCCTGTGCAGAACCAAGGAGGCAAACCCCAAATTTTGCTTGAAGGGGAAAGGGAGAGGCAAACGGATTAACGCCCTCACTGCTCAAACATCGGTTGGCTCTTGCGGGACGTGTCATCCCCTGACTCCGAAGAGGGATGCGGGGCGGGGACCAGATTTCGGCGAAGGGCTGAAGTCCCCTTGGGAGTCACTTGCAGAGACGGCATCACCAGCAGCCCTCCCCCCTGCCCCCAAACGCCCCTAAAGTGGAGGCTGCGGGCGTGGGCGCAGCAGACCCTGGCCCCCCAGAGGCGCGCTCCAAGCCGCCGCCGCAGCACGGGCGCAGCGACCCTCCTGCCGGGGTTCCCCGCAGCCCCGTTATCCACGTCCCCCACACACCCCACGAGGGAAAGGGAGGAGGATGGACAACAAAGCCCAAACCCCGGAGGCCCAGGAGAGCTTCAAGTTGGGGCGCGGGGACCGCGATGCGGGGCGGACAGAGGCCCGCCAGATGTCAGCCGGCGTGGCCGCAGTGTCGGCAGCTGGGAGGAAACACCCCGGGCGGCGGTCGCGCGGCGGCGTCGGGGAGGCGGCCGGGGCAGCCGGGCCTAGGAGCGAGGGCGGCGGCGGCGGCGGCGGGGTGGCGGGGTCCTGAGGCGCCGCGGTCGGCCGCGACCCCCACCCCGGCCGGGGGCTCCGCCCGGACTGTGTCGGCCGCCGGCCTCAGGGGCCAGGAAGCGCCCCCACATCGCGGGTGGGTGGGCCGGGGGCGCCCGACTCCCCACGTCCGTTCTCCCCTGCCTTCGCCCCTTGCTTCTTCGGCGGCGGAAACTTGTGCGGAGCCTGGGCCGCGGCGGCACCGGCGGGAGGGCGGGCTGGTTAACGGCTGCTCAGAGACGGGCGGGGAGCACAGGGGCCAGATTCGCCGCGGCGACGGCGGCGGCGGCTGCCATGGCCGAGCCGGCTGGGCTGAGGCCCGGGCCGGGGAAGCGGCGGCTCCGCGGTGACGGCTGCTCGGTTCCCGGCTGAGTCCCGGCTCAGCGGCTCCAGGCGAAGTTGCAGCTGCGGCTTCTCTCTGCCCCCTCCGCCCGCGGAGCCGGAGCCGGAGCCGGAGCTGGGGTGGGGGCGGGGCCTGGCGGGGGCGGGGCCTCGGGCGCTTACATAAGGCGCGCGCTGCGCGGGGCGGGGACTGCAGGCCGGCCGCTGTGGGCACCCTAATGCGGTCTTGCTCTGCAAGCTGCGAATACTTCGGCCGGACCCACCAGCTGCATCCCTTCCTCCCCATCCGGCGCCCTGCGAGATGAGAAGAGGGCATAACGTGGCCCGAGGCCCTATCTTTCAGTACCCCCACTCCTTTGCATAATCCGTCAGGTCCTCCGGGGCACCTCTCGGAAAGACACCTGGAAGACCTGCCTTCCCAGGATTAGGGCGGAGTGAGATAAAGAGACAAATCCAGGAGGGGTTGAGGGACTCCCAATCCCGTTTGGAATTGGGATTAAAATCATCGTAATGAATTACACCAAAACCGTTTATAGATCATTGCGGGGGTTTGAAAAGAGGTCGTTTTCCTCAACTCGTATATTCAATGGAGAGGGGGAGAGAGGTAACAAAATAGCTGCAATGCAGAGATGTGCACAATTAAAACGCAGAGACGAAAAAAACACATCCAAAAATGTAATTAGTACCAGAGGGCTCAGGGAGGGGCTGTAAATTTTAATCTAGTAGTCCAGCGTTTCAGATAGCAACTAGAAAGAAGTCAAAATGGCACCAAAGTCTGTAATGGGAGTGTAACTCCTTTTACCACCCACCCTGTCTTTTTCCTCCTCTGCCTGGTCCGGTCCCACCTTTCACCTGAACCCAGAGTGCATGAGCAAGTATCCTGAGAAAGGACAAACGGCTGCAGCATCCACTTTTTAAAACCTTACTTCTCATTGGCAATATTATAACCCTTCCAACGTTTAAATACAAAATAGTTCATTTAGTAAGTATTGGTTGAGAAGTTAGGAGCATTGGTTAGCATTGTCTACACCGATGAATCAGAGGTAAACCACAGAAAAATCCCTACGCTCAATAGGCTTTGAGTCCCGTGATGTTTTTGCCTGTTTTTGAAGTTTGCTAACAAAGGACTCATATTTGTATTTAAACATCCTATTAATTGGGAAATACTCCTTCAAATTTTTAGAGGTTAAATTACGATTAGGTGTAGAGTCTATCACTTACCACATTTGTGTTGTAATTCATCTGATTGCAGTTTTACATTTAGTCTCCCACGGGTAGAATCCCACTTATTTCTCCAAATCATTAGCAGTTGGCCAAGGATCAACTGTTTCTGAGAACAGAAATTGACAGAAACATCAAAGAAAAATGTAATTGGTTCCTTTTCCTGATTTAAAAGGGCATTAGCTCATTTAATGATACCTGAATAGTATAGGTTCAAAAAGAAACCTAAAAATATAAATTCCAAAAAGAATTATCAGAAGCTATAAAACTACAGTTGACTGTGAACAATATGGGTTTGAACTATGCAAGTCCACTTACACCCATATTTTTTCAATAAACATACAGTCAGCCCTCTGTATCCCCCAGGGCTTCAAATCTACAAATTCAACCAACTGCAGATCAAAAACAGTATCTGCCATCTGCATTTGCAAATCCATGGAAGCGAAGGCTGACTGTATACATTGTTCTACGCCATTTTATATAAGGGGTCTCTGCGGATTTGGGCATTCTGCAGGTTCCTGGAAGCAGTCTCCCGTGTATTCCAAGGGACCGTGGGAGTCAAAAGTGATACTCCGATTTTCTACTAGGTAGGTGTCCGTGCCCCTAATCCCCACGTTGTTCAAGGGTCAACTGTATAGCAAAGTATCCTTTCTATTCATGATTTATAGTTACCATATTACCTAATCTCACATTAGGTACAACATTTATTAAATACCAATCATTTTTATACAGTTCTAAGAAATGTATGGACTATTACTGACATACCTTGGTCTTTTGTGATTTAAAAATATACTTATTTGTTATTCCCAAACTCTGCCAACTTCCACTCAATTCTAAGCATTATTTTTTTAATCATTTACTCTGGTTTTCAACATGTTTTTATCCATGTGAAGGGCATGCTACTACATGCCAAAAAAAAAAGTACATATGAAGTTGACACTATGTAAAATATTTCAATGCCTTTTTTAGCATATAGTAAAGACATGTTGCTATTTTGGCAGTTCGCACCAAAAATAAAACATTTTTTTTGTTCCTACTTTTTAAACTTGGAAGGATAGAAATCTAAACCAATTAAAATAGTTGAAACGTTAAGTGAAAATTTATATGAAGTAATAGTATATAAAGTAAACTGTAACCATTCATTTTATAATCATATGGATTCTGAGTATATACTGAACTAATATTTCCCCCACATCCAAGATACACCCAGTATCCATAGTTCTCAGAATGATTAAAATTTATCCTAGCACAAGATCATAAGCAGAGATAATACATTAAGTTATGAAAATAGTGACTGTGTATGTGTATGTGTGTATATATATATATATATATATAAATTTATTGCTTACATGAAATTCAGATACTTAATGTTTTGTGAGGAACTTTTAAAAATAGAAACTAGATCACAAAGAGGAAAATAGTACTAAAAACACCATATTTAATATCAAACAATATTAAACTCTTCATTTAAAATGTTTCATTCAAAAAAGATTATTTAAAAATAAAAAATAAATGTTGCATTTATAAATCTTAAATTCTTTGGATATGACTCTCTAAACTGATTAAGTTGAGCTATCTTACATGTATTTTTCTTATATAAATTTATCATATTGGGCAAATAACCAGAGATTTGAAAAGTGATGTAACAATGGATAAAAGTAATATATTAAAATTAGAAGAAAATCTTGTGCATAATATGAGGAAACTTCAAGAGAGGTTAATGTTTACAAAAATGTAAAATAGCAAAACCAACAAAATGTAGAAAAGTTAAATTAATCACAATTGAAATAGTTCCTAAAGAACAATTGCCATTTGATAGAAACAGATTTGTAGATAAAGTCTAAATTCCAAGGAACAGTTAATTCTGGTGTAACAAGGACCAAAATATATAACCTCTTCCATATCATAAAAATCACAAGTTAATGAATTTATCATGGGTTGTTATAATTTCAAATAATCATTTATAATAACGAAAAAAAAGAAAACTTAGAAACCATGTCTTTCAATGATGGATTTGAAAATTTTAATAGGATTCCTAGCAGATACATTCAACTATATAAAGGTGAATAGAAAACATAAATAGGTTACTTAACCTGTCTGTGTCTTAATTTCCCCATTTGCAATTTTGGCATTATAATAGTAACTACCTCATAGGATTATTGTGGGGATTAAATGAGTTAATATTTGTAAAGTGCTTAGAACATATAAGTGTGCACCTATATTGGTAATATAGACATGCAGTTTAGAAATGGAGCTGTTATACCTCACTCAGAAAGAATTACATCCATTGGTATATCCAAATCTGTTATAGACGATGCTTTGTATACATGTATCAGCATGGAGCAAAGTACTGATTGACATCTTTTTCTGACCCTTTCAGGTTACTAGTTAGTCCACGGATTATGGTGAAATGGTACACTCTTGAGAAATATTTACCAAATTTTTGGGGACCAAGTTCATTGATGCTTTCAATTCTAGATTGTGATTCCCTGAACTTCCCCTGTGGGTGTCTGCTCAGTACTGGGTTTCCTGTCCTGCCTGGCACTACCAAAATAGAGGAAGGAAGCTATGGAGAGTTGGCCAGATGGTTTGTCCAGGCGAAGGGGGCAAAGACACCTTATCACAAGCCCCTGATTCCTGAGAGATACAGAAAATGAATTCTACCTGCACCTATGGCTCCAGAGTTGGGTTGCAATGGCCAATGAGAAAATAGGTAAGATATGAGTTGAGGCCTGGAGGGATGGAATTCAGCCAAAAGATAAGTCTTCCAAGGGACCATCAATGTTTACTGGAATTGCTTAGGACGGATGTCTTTGTCATTGGAACTTATTATGGTCACTATCTGGTCATACTAAACCTATAGAAAAGACACAAGGCCATTCACAATGAAAGGAGATAGCAATCTTGACAACATATAAAGAGACAAATTCTTCTCTGCCTATCTTCCTTTTCAGACACCAGAGGGGTAAGTGGAAAGAGGGAAGTATGGAGTTTAAGAAAGCAGATCATGCCTTCACTAACACACACACACACACACACACACACACACACACACACACACACCACAGAGCTTCCTACCTAACCTGCACTACTAGAGAAAAGGACAGTTTAAATAACTTAAAATGTCCAAAACATTATGGAATTGGATTGAGATGTACTTAGTGGAAGGGGGGTTCTCAAAAGAGTATAGTTGGTAGCAGTTAGTGGGGGAAAAAACCTTAGAATATATACTTTCAATGATTTGAGACTTCTCACTAAACCAGTTACACATTTTCTGTAATCCTCAAAATAATCTGTCATCAACAGTTAATATTAGCTCCATTTTAAAGACTGAGAAAGAAGACCCAGAGAACTTAACTAAGGCCTACAAGCAGTAAAGATCTCTAGAATTCAAATCTAATCTATATGACCCATACCCCATGCTTTTCCCATCACGCTCTTCAACATGTTGCAAAACAAAAATTATAAGATGTTTTTTCAGATGCCATGTGAGAAGGAAGTACCTAACTGTAGGATTTCTGTATAGTGTCTAGGGTTCAGCTAAGATTGGAACCATGTGACCTTAACCTGTGGTGTATGATTTTCTTTAGCTGCAGCCAGCAATCTGAGTATAGGAATAAAGAAGGCAGATAGATAAATAGGATTTTGCAGGGGCGGGGCACTTGAGAACAAAGAGACAAGGAATTTAAGGATATTGGCTGGAAATCTGATGAGGTGATAGGGAACTGAGGCTAGCCTATTTGGAGAAAAGAGTGAACTAGAGAGAGGGCTGAAATGTTGAAAGACGTTTGGGGGACTAAGGGAGTGGAAGTTTCACATGAAATCAAAGAGCAGATAGGAGAGTAAGGGAGTGAATTGTGGAAAGATAGGGCATGAGGATAGGATGTTGGAGTTTAAGATTACAGAGCTGTGGCAACGAGGAATTAATCTGTGAAGCAGCATTGGAGTTGCACCTCTCTGATCTCTCAGAAAGATCTTGACGTTCAGCTGCAAAGAGTGCAGTTGGTTGACAGCCTCCAGCTGTTAGCACCCTTTGGAATCTGCCTCAGCTCTGAAGTGGAAGTCACCCTTTTCCTGGATAGCCCCAGCCAATGACGTGGTGGAGACCCTGGGGTCTGCCATTCTTTCCCATACAGAACCTTTTAACCATCAGCCTGTTCACTAGCACTCCACTGGGTTGACTGAGACCTTGTCAGATCTGCATTGTTGTCTGTGCCTTTCATTCCCAATTTGATTCCCTGTCCCTTTTTTATCTTTTACAGGTGTTACCCTCCAGTAAACTTCTTTCATTCCTAACTCCATTTTAGTATCTGCTTCCCAGAGAACCCAACTAAAACAGTCTGTGAAGATAAAGATATAAAGGAGTTGGGTTTTCAACTATTTATTTATTTTAAATAGTAAAGTAAGGCTTCCATAGAGCATGATGAAAAGGTTTCTGAGGACAGTAAACCATGGGTGGGTTACCAGGAAGGTGGCACATAGCAACACGGACTGAAACCACCCAATAGTATAAATAAATAGCGCCTTACATTTTGAACAGCAGAGGAAGGCAGGATTGAGAGGAACCACAGGTTTAAATGAACTCAGAATACCACTTGGGCACACATGAAACTCAGGGTAGAAAGTTCTCAATAGTCCTAACTGGGCTGGTCCTGGCAGCTGCTGTCCCAGTCACAAAAGCTTGCTACTATCCAAAGTACTTCCAGGAGCAAAGTATAAATGTGTGAAATACTGAATTCATTGATGTCAGCAGGATTTTAATTAGTTAAATAAGAGTAATTAATTGTTTACAACTTCACTATCCAAATAGTTTTAAAACATTAAGGCAGCTTCCACAGTAACTTCCTTGCTTCTAGGTAGTAGAAGGGAATTCAATTCAATAACTGTTAACTTTAGTACGTTTTCATTCCAAAGAATTTCCCCCATATTGCTTACACAATGGAAGAATGTTGGGATCTCTGAAACTGCAAATAGCGTTAATAGCACTAAAACAATCCCTAAAGTGATCTCAGCTAATTTACGGGTTGGATCTTTTTGCTAAAATTTCAATGGAGATCTGGAATTTTAACAAGTATTATAATACATTCAGAAAATGAAACACAAGTCTAGCTACAATTTTCAGTTTTGGGGGGAACAAATTACTTATCTTTATTTTTTTTCTGATTGTAAAAATAATACATATTAACAAACAGAAAGAAGATAGTATAAAAATATTCTCTACTTATTTATTTAGTAAATATGTGTTGAGTCCCTAAATTGGGCCACTGTAACACCTGATAGCTTTTGAATATCCTATTGTGTAAACATACATATATATTTATTAGGTAAGAATAGTTTGGTTTTTCTTGTTTTTTTTAACCCAAACTACCTCCCAGAAAAGATGGAGTCATTTTATACTACAATCCTTACAGTTTCTCATATTGTGGGTCTCTCTCTTAATTACTGATTTTGATCAAAAACAAACTAATCGAAAAAGTCAAATAGCCTAACATAAAATCAATCTGTAAAATATGGACTGTGCATTTAAAAAAAAAGGATGAATGAGCTTTTAAGATGACTTTAAAATGTAATGCAATAATTATTCTGTTGTAGTGAAGGCAAATATATATTAAATATAATTGGAAAAAGCAACATATCTAAATTAGTATATATAATAAATATAAGTAAATTCATATTGTGTGAACTAATATTTCACTTACATCTCAACATTTTAACATATGAAGCTGTTCCAAACACATTTTTGAAAATGCATCTGAAAACAAATGGGATCACCTTGTATTTGAACATATTTAGACTAAATTAATTAAAATTGGTTTTTTTTTCCCCCTCTACTTTGACCCATAGACAGGTATTTTTTAAACATTTCTAATATTTTGTAATGTCATGTTCAGGGACTCTACCTTTAACATACTACTTAAAACTGAATTCAAAAAGAGTAACATCTTACAGACTTTTCTTACAAGCCAGTAAGACTTAAAAATTTTTTTAAAACCTAGCAGAATATCTAATTTATATTTTCATTATACTAATGGAGATGTTTTGTTCTTTAATGTTCTATGCACCTCAGATCACCAATTACTGAACTGCAAATGAAAGCATAGAAAAGCTACCCAAATATCAAATACATTCATTATCATAAGTTCTCACAGAGAATATGAGGTGAATTAACAATGAACAAAGCAACTACAATTAAATTTTCACTGTGAATGATGACAAAATAAAACATAGATTTGATATTCATTAATTATTGTAGTATGACGTTTTCCTCATTGGGATACAAATCTTTATATTAATTGGTCTTGATATTAATTAGCTAGGTACTTTTTTTTTTCTGTTACAGATAATTTCCTAATGAAGTTATGGAGCAAACTTTAGCCTGAGTAAATTGAGGCAAGTTACTTATACTGTGAAAGATTGATAAAGGATAACTGTTTTCAACTGAGGCCAAAAGATAGCAGTTAGCATTTATTTTCATAATCTTAAAAGGTATATGATTTCAGCAGTAGGGACCAATAGTGACACTAAGGGGGGTCAGGGGGGTGGGGGGCATTTGATAAGCATTGGGGAAGAATAGAGTGAAAGGGCATTATCTAGAGAATTCCGTGCAGCAGTTGCCTGAACACTACCGCCTTCTTTGCTCACCCTTGGACGTCAGTCTGGTTCTGGCCCAGGCCCAAGAGCTAAGTTTCAGATCATGGCAGGCTTAGGAGAACAGTGCAGGCTGGAACATCTAATCCCACCCTGGCTTGCCCTAAAATGGCCCCTGAATTCGTCAGCTCCTGAGCCGGCTGTCTAAAACTGGTTCTAGAAAATCCACGCATAGATGAGCATGGCCACTTTTGCCCTGCTTTCAAGTTTGGGTTTTACCATATTATTTTTTTAAAGGATTTTCATCTTCCCATATACCATCTTTTAGAACAGAATGCTTAAAATTTCTTGGAGGAGATGAATTGCAGTCAGCAGATGAGAGTGGAGTGTGCATATCCATGTTTCCAGGGCAGAGATAGTCACCACCCTTTAAGTACCTACCTGCTATGCAGGAAGCCAGTATCGGGCACCGTAGTGTTTCTGTTGCCTTTTCATCCAGAGGGTTATGATGAATTTCATTAAAATGTTTTGGGATGCGTGGGCATTCTCCTGCTAACACAACCTCTGTTAGGAGGTAAGCTTTGTAGTCTGTGAGGGGTCTTTCTGCTGCTGTGGTGACTGCTGGCCTCCTGGAGAAGGCGTCTGCTGAAGGAGCCCTCAAGTGAGAGCCAGTGGAGCTCATATGTCTTGATCCCTTTTCAGATACTGGCAAAAGGCCAGACCCAGAGTAAGGCTACAGTGAGTAGCTGGGTGAATTGGCAGATTGCCAGGTGAGGGGCAGACTGTCATTTATAAAGTGATGGTTTTCATAGACTCCCAGTAACTGTACTGCCGCTTACCTGAACCCTGTGGTTTCTGGAAGAAAAACGAACTAGATTATTCTCCTATTGGAATAAAACCAAAAGGAACACTGGATTTAAGTTAGCAGGATCTATGTTGGTTTTTTGCAAAACACTCAGCATTTATTTCACTAAATAGCCTTTGCAATATCGTGTGTCCATTAACTCACACTTTTCCTGACTCTTGAGGTGTTCTGTGCTCCTCCAGTGGCCCCTAAAGGGTGCCTCCTTTCTCCAGGCCCCAGGACTTTGTAATGTCTATAGTCTCATTAACCCTCCGAAATTGGTTTTCTTATATATATGATAAGGAGAATCTCACTTAATGTGAGAGATGTCAGAATATTCAAATAAAAAAATGAGTATTGATAAACTGAGAAAAATATGATTACCATAAAGTGTCACCTTAAAACTATAGTTTAGGATTTGTATAAACAAAACTGATATTTATTAATATGTCCTATTAGTGCCTACAAGTGTAAATTATAATCTATATCCAGAGTATTTTTATCTTGTGCCTTGAAAAAAATTAAAAATAAGATTTGTGAAATATAGTTTAAAGTATTTTAATAAAGCTTATTATTTTTAATTAATTTTTATAAATCATAAAATTTTAATCCTACTCCAGCTAACTATTAGTAAATACTCAGGTTCATTATGGGGTTGATGTTATTTAAAATGTTTATGATTAATACATTAATGAACTGGAATTTGGATTCAGAAATTGCTAAAGATCTTTATTTTGTCTTATTAAAAAAAACAGAAAAAAGTAATATCAAACCTAAAGATCTTGAACAATGTAAATATAATTATATTTTGATTGGTAACATTGTTTATTGAAATTAAGAGTATATCTTGTTTTATAAAAGCAATAAATATTTCATACAGAATATTCATGAAAAATAGAGAGGGAAAACAACTACAAATTAGAGAGAAACTGGGATCTATCTATGACTGAATTAAAGAACAGTACTAAAACTACCTCCTAGACCAGTGATACTGTATCACGAAATAACTTGTTATGTTTCAGAGGTGATGGAGCTACAGCAAATACGTACAAAATGTGAGGTGTTGGCACCAGACACCCAGGTTCAGACACAGCTCTGCTCCCCACTAGCTGTGGACCTCTTGGGCTCAGTTTCCTCATTTATCAAAGGGATTGTTGTAGCACTATTTCATAAAGCTGTTGTAAGGAGCAAACATGATCACATTTGATAAAGTGTTTCACAAGTTTTAGGTAATCTAATCTTTTTAGGAAGGACAAGGAGAATATAATTCAAAGGAAAACTGGAGTAATAATGAAAGGTATTATTGAGTGCTGAGCACGGTGCCAAGAATTTTACCTGCACTGTCTCATTTAATCTTTATAATAACATGATAAAGAATAGTAGATTATTATCTCCGTTTTATAGGTGAGGAAAGTGAGGCCAGAGAAGTCCAAGAAGATATGGTTAGCAAGTGGCAGAGCAGAATTCAAAGTCAGTTCTACGTGACTCTAGAAATTGAACATTTTAATATTAGCTATGCTAATATTAAAAGTATAATTTCATTAATAATCAAAGATGTCACAATGAAAAGATACAGAAATGGAAACACAAAGAAATGATAAACATTCAATTCCAGTTGTCTGGAGAGGAAGGGAAGGAGTGGAAATGAGAAAGGTATATACAAAAACTTCAAAATCATAAAAATAATCATACTCTTTGGTTCAGTAATTTTCCTTTTGGGACACTATCCTAGGAAAAAATATCAAAATATGCATGCATATACACATATAAATACATACACTGAGAAAAACCATATGAATAAAGATGTCAACTACAGTATTATTTATAATGTGGAATATAATGAGCAATCTAAAATTTTGACAATAGTCAACATTATGCACCCTTTCAAGTAATATATTTATGAAGGCTATATAGCAATCTGCAAAATTACATTGTAATATAACATTAATTGAAAAAAGTCAAAATATGAAATTGCATGTCCACTGGAATTAAATCTATGAAAAAAATAAACAGAAAAAGTTTAAGAAGAAACATCCTAAAATGGTGCCTACAGGATTAGTGTTTAGATGACGAAATTGTGAATATTTTTCTTTCCTCTCTCCAATTTTTGAGAATATTGGTTTCTGGCAATATTGTTTGTTTTGTAATGTAAAATTACTACTTAGTACAAACCCAGCTTTGGAAATAGAGATATATATGAAAATAAACTAGAATTCAAGGGAGAGGATGAAGAGTTCCAAGAAAGGTGGTAGCCAATGCACAATGTAGAAGTTCAGAGGAAGGGGAGATCCATCGGACTGGGGTCTTTACGAATGCTTCCTGAAGGAGGGGCTGTTGGTGGGCTTCAGTAATTAATTGGTAGAGCAGCTAAAAGCTGGGGACTAGGAGAGGGCCTGAGAGAAGGCGGTGTCCAAGCTGCAAAAGTGGAAAGCTGTGAAATGATTGCAAGAAACAGCAACTTCGTGTCACGGACACTGTAATTTTCAGTTTTTATCTGCTGATTTTTTTCAGAAAATGTGGTGACTTTAAAATCATCACAGTTAAAAAATAATGAAAAAAAATCATCACAGTTGAATTAATTCCTCAAAACAACTGGTTATAGAATCATAGCAACATAATTGTGAGTTGTGCTTCTGGCTCCAAATCTTTCATCTAAAAATAATCGCAATGACTACATCTTGGGAAAACAAAGCCATTACCTATTCTTGTGCTCCAGCTATCTTGGTCGTCACTTACTGGAAAATGGATCACGGGTAAAATAACTGCATGTTTTTAGAATGCTGTTTGTCACCCTTCCCTTAACTGAGTTGATTAATGAAATAATTTTAAAGCTTTTAGTCTACAGGCATTCTCTGAAGCATGAACATGACTTAGGGAGACTCTTTCATAATCACACTAGCGTGCCTGTGCTCCCCAAGAGTCACAGCCCTGGCAATCCTGAGAGCCGATGTTGTTGGTTCAGGGAGTGTATTTTCTTGTGCAGAAAGCAGATGAGGGAAGTTGGAGGAGGGATGTGAGGTAAGTCTCCCACACTGGGAAGATGAATGAACCTGTATGCTCCACTGCCCCCACATTCACCAGCTGCTCTTTGCCCAGTTTCCTTTGGTTAGAAAAATACTCATTGAATAATATATGAATTGACAGAATGAAAGATAGTTATCATTTATAGAATAATTACTTTGTGCTAGGAGTTTACATCCATTAACTCTAATTGTTGTAAGAACACTGCTCAGTGTATAACTCAAATGCCAAGGTACTTCGGTTCTTCAGCTGACCCTAGATTTGTTTTGTCTTGTTTACCCTTTAAGATCTGTGTAAAATAAATGAGTTTGATGTCCATCTCACATATTGGTGAGAAACCTGCTGCTCCTCCCCACATCTCCAGGTTTCTCTTCCTGATTGCACGTTCTGTTTTCCCACCTGAGCCAAACTCTCCACCTCTCCTCTACAAGGGCCCTCTGTTTGCTTTCTCTTCTGTTGTACTAGCTTACCCAATACCATAAATATAGCACCCCGATTTCTTCACACACACCCCAAAGTATCACCCACATATGACTTCTTGTGTAAGAAACATCTATTTATGTTCTGGTAAAAGGTAAGAATGGTGTGCACTGTGGTGCCAAGGAACAAACTACTCAACGTTGGATATTAAGACCGTTGCCCCAAATAGAGTCCCAGACTTGGCGATTTTGCTGGGCTTCTCTCATTCCTGAGCTTGGTGCTTTCATCTCAAGCTCTGGGATGCTCAAAATTCATACTTTATCATGTAAAGCAATTTAGTTCTCTGCCCCGGGTTCCCTCCTTCATATCCAAAGCAGGCCCATCATGTTGTTTTCCTAAACATAGCGTTGTAGGAATCAGAAGGCCTCTATTCTCTGTAGTTTTAAGAAGCACCCCCCACCCCCACCCCCAAGGCTACGTCTTGATCCACATTTTACATAAGATGAAACAAGTTTAGTGAAATTAAAAGACTATCCAAGAAAACGGGCCAGAGCGTGAATTCAAAGCCTGGCTTGCCTGACTCAAAGCTTATGTTCCTTCCACTAACCCAGGATGACTGCATGAAGGTCAATACTTATTGAATGTTTACAACATGCCTGGTTCTGTTCTCCTAAGAGCTTTGGGGGCATTAACTCATTAAATCCTCACATCAGCTAATATCCATTTGATAGATACAGAGGTAGTTAAGTAATTTGCCTACAGTCACACAGGGAAAGCCAGGATTAGAGCCCAGGTGGTCAATCTTTGGTTCCCATCATTAGCTGTCATGCTCTACCAGCCTCACGCTCTACCAGCTTCATGCTTTAGCTCCCCTCAGCTCTTTCAGTGACTGAGAATGAAAGCAGATACAGGATGACAGTTCAATCTGCACCCTGAAATGCCCCCAGCATGGTTTGGAAACTTAAGTTTTCTGAAATCATGAGAACGCATGGGCATTATTAGGGTCTGAAGGTATAAAGCAGATTTGCTCAGTGACAAACTGAGTTATAAATTTTATAACTGTTGCTTTAAAAAATAATAATGTAATCCATTCTTTTTTCTTGCTTAATGAGTTGCTACAAATCCACTTAATTCATTTAGTCAGTCATTCAAGATTTATAGAGTGTCCTCTGCAAGTCAGGTACTGTTAGATGGTGAGCAAACAAAGATGAATCCTGCAATTCAGGGTCCATCCTGAAGTAGCTCAGAATCCTGTGGGGACCTTGCAGTCTAGAGCATGCTGACTCATTCATCAGATAGCTGCACATTTGATGATATTTGAAGCTATGGAGACTCCTAGATCAACGTATAAAAGAAATGTCTAAGAATTACTCTTTGGAGGAAAGAAATGGCTCTATCACCAATGGTAGCAAACCCTGCAACATAGGAAGTGGGCAAGCAGAGCCTGGGTGGCTACCTGCATGCCCGCATGTCTGGGGTTCTATAAAGAGCATTCAAACACGATGACCTGAAAATAGTCTCACCCTGGAGTCCATGATCCATATTCTGAAAGTTAGGAGGATAGCCATGTCAATAGGAGTATGGAGATCCACATGGAGGCATAAAAAGATGAAGGGTTAGATTATGCTGAGTGTTTCTTTCCACACTGGTCTAAGGGAGGATAATGCTAAGATTCTAGATTTCCCTAACCATTCTTTAGAGAGAGAGAAAAAAAAATGGAACTAGTTCTCAAGAACATAGAACTTGTTGGGCCTGCTGAGTGGCACGTTAGTTAAGAGCTGGCTTGGGACACCAGAGGCCCCGGTTCAGATCCCACATATGAGGGCCAGTGACACTGCCCTCCACAGCTAAGATGTTGAACAACAGTTCGACCTGGAGCTGGGCTGCCATGAGTCACCAGCGATAGCGTAGACTGCAGCCCCTGCTGCAATGGGTTGCCATAGGCTACTGTGTGTAGCCAGCAGCCAGCGTGAGCGGCCAGCAGCCTCTGTGAGCGACCATCCAGAAGCCGGCGACTGATCTGCCTCGCCAGAGAAGAGCGCAATGATGGTGCCAACTTGGGGCAGTGAAGCAACGTCCTCCACTACTAGACTGAAGAACAAAAAAAAAAGGACAGCAACTTGTCTGTTGCCCTTCCCCCAATTCCCCAGTGCTGTTCCCATCCCCCAACTCCCCAATTAAAAAAACAAAATCTTAAAAAAGAAAGAATATAGAACTTGCTTTGATTTATTTCATGCTCAAAGTTCTGATCTAAGGTTTGATTTCCTGAGTGGACATGACCATCAGGGCAAAAATGTCCCAAAAAGATGACCAATGGAAATTCTTTGGGCAGGACTATCTCTGACTTTAAATTAATTAGTGACCATCTTCATTTAAAGCTGTAACTTAAATATGAATTAAATCCGTGGTTTGCAAGCTGTACTTCTAGGTCCTCATCTGCAAATAATGAAACTTTTAAACTGCATGTGAAAATTGCACTTGTTTCATATCATGATTATATGTTGAAGTTTCACAATAAGATTTCATTTAGAAAAAAATAAAAAAGAGCCCTGTCGCAGAAAATGAACAACTCTGAGACTTTGGTCCGTTTCTCTATTCACAAGGAACAGAGGCCCTTCCTGAGGTTAAATGATTCACTGAAATTGCAGAGGTAAATCTTAAAACCAGGTCACTACTCCTGGCCCAGTCTCCTTGCACAGACCTACTTCCTATTCCCCAAACCACTGAGAGTCTGAAGAACATGGCAGTCACACAGGCCAATTAATGTAACTCTGGGTGAACTATACATTTCTAGTAAGGCAACAGCTAAGAATTAGGCTCTAAATGGGAAGATTTCACTAAAATACTGACTGGTCAGCTAGCATTTATTGTTTCTAGAATTAGGTGCTACAATTATTACTATTATGTTTTTAATGTTGAATCCCTGCTTCTTATCTGACTTTGTTTATTATGTGTGGTCAGATCACTGATTCTCAGAAAAGCTACCCTTTAGCCTAGACCTACATTCCTCACAATACCCGTACTCTGTTGAGTTGGGCAGAGTAAGTATCTCTCTCCTGCCCTCATCCTTAATTTTGCAGGAGGCAAAATAATCTCAAAGATATTGATTTCCTCAAAGGAACATAGTAGTAGATTTAAAACGAAAGATGCCAAATTCCAGTCTTCTGACTTTTAGAAAGACTTGGCTCAACTCATAAATAATGAACTGCTTGATGTACTGTTTGATCCAACTAGCAAGAATATGCAGTACCTGTGTAGACGGTAGACCAACGATGTCATTAAATAGGACAGCTCCTAAAACTGATAGGCATAAAAGATGGAGGACAAAAGTTTAAATCCCAACCTATGAGCCATGCACATCAGTTGAGCTTTAAAATCATTACAAGGGGACCCACAGTTCCATGAAGTGAGAATACACTTATCTGTATTCTGAATAATGATACAGATGTGTATGCCTGTTCTTCAAGTGAAGGTAAATGCTGTTTTGTTTAATAAAGTATGACTTTAATTAAAAAGCATTACTGAACTCATAACAGCATTTTTGTCGTTCTGTATTTTCTCAAATTCTAAAAAATTACAATTACTATTATAATAGTATCAGGCTCTGTGAAATTCCTTTTTTTGTTGTTAAAAATGGGGTCATACTTGAAAATTTGGGGACATCTGCTCCAGGCTAAAATAAAAGGAACAGGATATTATTAAGATAAGATATAATTATTTTAAAACATATTTTGTATCTTTTCCTGTAGTTTCTATTTTAAAATTGTATAGCTAAATTATTACTCTTTGTTTTTCACATTGAATGACTGCTTCTTATCTGACTTTGTTTATTATGTGTGGTCAGATCATTGATTCTCAGAAAAACTACCCTCTAGCCTAGCCCTACATTCCTCCAAGATAATATCATCTACAGGGGTCAAGTTTCTTGCCAGGGGAGCCGATTCACCCTAGTAAACAAAGTGCAAGTAAAACCATGAAATGTTAAAGAAACTGTCAAACTTGGACAGGACGTTAATAACAAATACTATCTTAGCTATTAGGTGTCTCTATAAAAAAAAAATCCGGTCAAATTGACCTACAGAATTGGAACAGTAAACAGAATACAAAAAGGGCTGTAAGCAACACCATCTAGGAACACTGAGGTAATAGATAGGCTCCATGTCTGCTGGGGACTCCAGCAGGAACAGCTGTTCCCTTCTCTCAAAACAAACCCTACTTCAGGGCATTTCAGTTTGCTCACCAGCTCAGATCTGCTTTTGAGGAGTAAGCCAAATACATCACAACTAGTGATTTACCTTAGGGAGAACATTAGGGAAACCTAAACAACAAAAGTCAACTTGAAAAGGCTCTGTTTTATATCTTTCCTCCATCTCTGGCAATTTTCCATCCTTAGTCCACCTACCCACCCCCTTTGCCCTTCCTTACATTTGATTCTTTGTCAGATGAAACAGGCAGACAATGGAAAGCAACTGAGAAACAAACTAAACATTTCCTTCTGGAAACATTCCCTATTTTTAAATAACCACTCAGAGTCTGTAAATATTTTCATTAGAAAAGCTCTATAAAAAAAACAATTTCCCCAAGTCAGACCCTAGAATTTAAGGTCTCCCTTCAGTGCACTACCAAAACTCTTTACCTCTGCAGCCAATCTAGGCTTTTACCTATGAAAAATTGATGTTTAGGTCCTTAATCATATATTTAATTCATGAACTAAACTCATGCAATGCCATAAAGATCTGGGGTTTGCAAGTGGAACATAGAAAAGTTGGAGTTACAACATTTAGTTCTATGTAGCAGAGCTTCGAATTGACTTATACACAAGTCCCATTATCTCGCTGGGCCCCAAACAACTTATCTATAAAAGAAAAGTATCATACTAGACAACCTTTAAGTTTCCTTACAAATCCAATGTTGTATGATTCTTAGAGGTACAAATTGGGAAGTGAAACGTGAAATGGTGCAGCAACTAGAAGTATGGTTGTCGTAATTGGATTATTCCCAATTCTTCACTCCCTCCCTGATATAGAATTACACACCATTTGTCAAGTGGCTTCACAGCACCTTGCACTAGAGTAGGCAGAGTATATGTCCCCACCTACTTTTTACTAGGTTTGGCCATGTAAATTGCTTTAGCCAGCTGAGGTTAGCAGATGTGATGCAAGCAGAGCCTTTAAACGTGTTTGTCTTTGGCTTTACTTCCTTTGCCTCTGAAATCTACCGTCGAGCCACTGACTCAAGAATAAGAAGATGTGGAGCTGACCAAAACCTTGAGGAAGAGAAATAAGCATTTGTTATTTTAAGCTTCTAAAATTTGTGGTTGGTTGTTATGTAGCACTATTGCAGCAGAAAGCTGACTGATACCATAGACCTCTTGCTCTTTTACTTTTTTGGTGCATTTTATCCAACAATACGCCCACTGATCTGAAAAAGTCTTCAAGGCTATCAAGCTGCATTAGAGGCATCTGGGCATTTCAAGTTGACCACGGAAATGGTTTCCTCATTATGACCACCAGCATGGTGAGTGTCAGTGTTAAAAACACTGCACAACATAAAATTAATTTACTGAACTTTCTCTGTAAAATAGTATCTGTTCTCAGCTTATACTGAGAAATGACTTCTATGAAACCGTGCTGTGTTGGCTGGAAGGATGGTGCTCATTAAAACGTATAGTCTAGCCTTTGTGACAAACTTGTGGAAAAAAATCTCCCTTGTTTCAGTAACTGGAGAACTTGTGTTCATCCCAAGTAATTAGTTTGAATCTATGGACGCTGGCTGTATAAGTGGTTGGGAGCCCTCTTGAAATTTCCTGGAAAAGTCAAGAGCCAAATACGTGGCTTTCCACAAGCAAGAGCAAGTAGGTGACCGTGCACCATACACTTTGTTTATCATCTTCTCTCCTTGTTTCATCTTTTTTCCTACACGCATTTTCTCTTTTTCTTGTCTTCCTTATAGCTTACTATTGTTATCACACTAAATATTATCATAGTGTGTATGTTTATGTCAACCATTTTAAATTTTTTTCGGAACAGAACTGAGAATATATAAAACACTACTGTTAATCAGAAAAAAATATTAATTTCAATTAGTATAATGAAAACAAAAGCATAATTGCACCACTGGTCTATCAACTGTTCTGTTAAAATTTACTGAGAATATGATATTTCTCTACTCTAAATTATCTCCAGGAAGACATTATGAAAAAGCACTGAAATCCATTTGTACTATTTCAAATCCATCATCAAAATAAATATAAGGATGAAAAACTGTCTATCTTCCAGCTGTTTAAAATAGGAAGTTTTTTTATTTAATAAGAATTTGTTATATTAATCTTTTATTATTCAAATGAATTCTTTTGTATTTGTTGAGTAGCAACTATCTACATACATGGTGCTAAGTGCTATGGGCAATATAAAGATGAATAAGGTACTTCATTATATTTAAGAAGCTCCTGTGTGTGTGTTAGGCATTTCTACATCACAAAGGCTTGGTTAACTGAGGTGTAATTGGGCTTCACTATAAAAATGAAGAAATGTGAAAATACTAAAGACCTCCAGCAGACGCACGATCTAGCCTTGGACTCTAGTTTAGTGCTCTAAGATGTTAACGAAATAAATCAGTCACCAAGGTTGGTGGTAGGGGTTATGGATGGGGCAGGACAAGTATAGGAAACACCAGCAAAAACACAAAATAATCATTCAGGTTAATAAGGAGAATAGGGAGCCGAACTAAACTGGGTCAATAAGCAGAAGACAAGCACAATCAGTATTACACAGAGCCAAGTCAGGAGCTGAAGGAAGGGTTCAGATTCAAGACACTAATCTAAGTTTACATGTTTTAACCACTATTTAATATCCAAAGGGATATAAAAATTGGGGAAATGTGAATTGGCACTTGCTACAAACTTCGGGGGATTTCTATTAAAGTGTTCTGTATCCAGAGGCAAATGTGAGGTATAGGGCAGTCAAGGAGGGACAAATGCAAATCCTATAGGAAGTTCATTAAATGCTAGTGTCCACACAGAGCAATAGCCCATGACATCCCAGCTTATCCTTCATATACTAAGTAGAGTCACAAACAAACAAGTAGGAATTCTGTGGCGCAGTGGTAGTCTTTGCCCTACCCCCTCTGGCTAGAACTCTTTCCTTATTCCAATAGACAGCTGAAATCCAATTTATTAAACTAGGCCTGTGGTAAATTTCATTTTTCTCTTCACCCACTGTCCGCACCTAATATTTGAACAGGACCCTCAAACAATTCTGAAAACTGTGAACTCTATCAATGGAGATGAACATAGTCATAAAAATGAAGAAGCAGAAGAAACATCTTCTAGATTAAAAGAGTCAATTTTAACCTATAAATGGAGATTAACCAGAAGAATAAATTTAAATGACCCCACCCATGAAACAGTTAACACAAACAACGACAACAAAAAAGTACTTTAGAAAAATTCCTAAATGCCAGGTACTAGAAAGGTGGAAAGATGCAGGGTTATCAACAAGACTCAAAAGAGCATTATGTCATATACACACCATAAGCAAAATTTAACGCAAAACTGGATGGTAGGCCTAATTGTAAGAGCTAAAAGTATAAGACTATTAAAAATTAGGCATAAATATTTGTGATCTTGGATTAGGCAACGGTTTCTTAGATCTGACACCAAACGTACACAAGAAAAACAAAAACAAATAAATTGGACTTCCATCAAAATTAAAAACGTTTGTGCTTAAAAGGAAACCTGGAGAAACTGAAGAGATGACACACAGAATGAGAGAAAATATTTGCAAATCATATAACTGATAAGGGACTTGTATTCAGAACATTCAGAACGCTTACAAGTCAACAATAAAAAGGCAATCAACTTTTAAATAATCTGAACAGACATTTATCCAAATAAGATAGACAAATGACCAATAATCATATGAAAAGATGCTCAACAATATTAGTCATTAGGAACACTAATTCATGATGAGATGCTACATCATACCCAGTAGAATGGCTATAATAAAAAAGACAGACAATAAAAAGTAGTGGTGAGGTTGTAGGGAAACTAGAATGCTCATACATTGCTGATGGGAATGTATAATGGTGCAGTCACTTTGGAAAACAGTTTGGCAGTTCCTCAAAAAGTTAAACATAAGGTTATCAGACAACCCAGCAATTCCACTCCTGGGTATATATACCCAAGAGAAATGAGATATGTCCAAGAGAAATGAAAACATATGTTTACACAATACCCTATATACAAATGTTCATACCAGCATTATACATAATAATGAAAAAAATACAAATTGCACAAGTAGCCATCAACTATTGAATGGATAAACAAAATTATACACACATGGAAATGTCATTTAGCAATGAAAGGGAAAGGAATACATGCTGCAATATTGATAAACCTTGAAAACATGCTAAGTGAAAGAAGACAGACACAAAAGACCACATACTTTGTAGTTCTATTTATATGAAAAGTTCAGTATAGGCAAATACATAGAAACAGGTCAATGGTTGCCAGGCGCTGGGCAGGTGGAGGAGGGATTGTTAATAAGTTAACGTGGTTCCTTTTGGGGAATGAGGGAAACACATATATATATTTTTTTTATTTTATTTTTTTTTTAGCTGAGCCAACCTGCTACCTGTTGGCAGCTCAACGGCAGCTCAGCTTGGGCTGGACTTGAACCGCTGTTGCTCAGAGCTCAAACCTTTGAGCGAGCTCTTAACTGAGCCACTCAATCGGCCCTGAGGAAAATATTTTGAAGTTAGATAGTGGTGATTATTGTACAACTTTATGAATATGCTAAAAACCACTGGATTGTATGCTTTAAAGAGTGGATTTTATGCTATGTGAATTTTTTCTCAATAAAGATATCACTTTAAAAAATAACATTATGTATTTAAGATGGAAATTATTTGAGATTAGGAAAGATTAATATAGAAATAAGAACAGGATTGCTAAAAGTTTTTTTTAAAAGGAATGCAATAGAAGCATCAAAAAGCAAAATTATAAAATACCAAAAATCAGATCAATAAATTTGAAGAGGAACTCAAAAAATCTTTCAGAATTCAGAGGAAAATGACATAGAAATGAATAAAATGGGAGAAAAGATGACGTATTGGGAGCAGATTTAGGATATGTAATACTGAATTTCAAAAAAGAGAGGATAAAGTAATTTATCAAAGAAATAGTTTTTTAAAACTTTCCCAGGTCAGTTAACCAGAGAACCAGGTGAGAAGTTATTTTTTATTTATTTTATTTCTATTATTTTTTATTTTACTTATTTATTTTTTTACTACTATCAGCTGGAAACTTGTCCCTGGGAAAATTGTGGGGTCTCTATGCTATGTTGTATGATAACAGAACATTAACCCATGATCCTGGAGATCTGGGTCTCAGCTTTGTCACTAACCATAAACATAGCTTTAAGCAAATTATTTAGCTTCTTTGGGCCTCAGGTTGTCATCTGATAAAACAATAAGAAGCTTAAACTAGATGACTTTAACACAGTTGACCTAAGTATATATGGGCCAGGGGAGTGGTAGGAGGTAAAGCAAGAAAGCTAGACATAGGGAGATAATGAAGTCCTGATCTAACAGAGCTAAAATATGGGGGGGGGGGGGGGGTCCTGCAAGCAATCCTGACCCTGTCCATAGTGCTGAACCATCATTGTTTTGTCTGAATGCCAGCTGGAGGAGTTAGGACTTACTTTAATAAGCAATATGGAGATGTGATTATTTTAGAAAAGAACAGTGATACTGTGAGCTCATGTACATCTACGTATGCATTTAACTACTACATATATGCTAATAGTCCCCAAACCTTGTACTAACCTCTCTTTATCCCTCAGTGAATATTTTCAACTATCTGCCAAGCATCACCTGCATCTTATTGCATTGAGTTTACTTCACTCAACGGATCCACAGAACACAGTTCCTACCAACTATCAGTCTTGCTACTTTTAATTTGCATCTACTTTAATCCCCCTTCGGGGGATATGAGGCTAAAGGCTTCATATCTATTTTTGTTTCCTTAACACCTAAAGGGGCCTGGCACACAGTAGAGAATGAAAGAATGGATGACTAAACAATAAACATATGAGTAAAGTCAGGCTCTGTGAATATTAGCCAGGAAATGTGTACGGAATGAACTAAAAATGAGGGAAATATACGGGAGGAAATAATAAGGTTATATAAGACACATGTGTTTGTGGACACTGAATTCGTTGTAATTCCTTATTTCTGAAATTAGTTTTTCCCATGAACCAAATGAAGAACAGATGATGACATTAGCACAACAAATCTTTGCCTAATGTATCTTAGTCATATCATCTCTCAGTCCATTTTTCACTAAATGCTAGCTCAACAGTGTCCAATTTAAATGACTTCAGATGCCAAGCAGATTACCTAAGGGTGTGGTGGGCCTGTGGTGAACTACATGTTAATGTCAGGGGCATTCAATATCGAGTTTTAAATTATGTGGTCACCAAACAGAATAGGTCTGGTGCCTGATGTGTCCTGCCAGGCGCTGGTTTACCTCCTTTTCTACACATTTTGAAATCAAATATTTTCTAAAGTACAATGAAACCGAGTGGGAAAAGATGTGGCTAACCTTTTCACCTTGTAGAAAAAGAGGTTGTTTCTATATTTCTAGCAAGAAATAAAATTCTTTCTAACGTGGTTTTCATTGTCTCCTAGAATATTAGATCAGAAATTTCACTGGAGGCCAAAAACAACCAAATCTTTTCCTTCTATACAAAACATCTTGATATCTACCTTTGGCACTGCTGTTGGCTTTTTTTCTAAACAAACAAAAATATTTTTTCTATTAGAAAACCAACATAAGCTCTTTGTAAAATTTTAGAAAATATAGGAAAAAGTTAGAAAATAATTTCTTACAATTGTACCACCAGTGAGCAACCTTGACTGGCATTTTAGTTTATGCATGAGATACTTCATGGAATTGTGTCATTGATGTGCATACTCAGAGCTAGGTAGCAGGTAGGAAGGAAAATAATTTTGTTCCAAACAGCTTGGTATCCTCTAAGAACTTGTGACCCAACCGACCTAATACAGGCATTCCGAGGTAACTCTCAAGTGCCTGTCTGAAACCAGATGTCTGCAGAGCAGGGCCTGAGGAGGAGGAGTGTAGCATTGTTGAAATGGAGCTTGGTTCTGAATCCACAACAGGACCATTGTGCATATGACATTTGTTTTGAGAAATGAATTCTGGATGGACAGTAAACAAGAGCTTTTGAGTCCAGTCCATAAAGGACCTTCACTGGGTTGCCAAGGAATTCAACATAGAAAACTTACCAGTAATTCAACATAGGAAAGTACAGCTTTTGACCTTAAAACATTGAATGCAGTCCTGAAAAAAATTTTAAATGTGGATTTATGCAAGTTAAATGAGAGAAAGCAATTACAATAAACAGGGAAACATTTTTTTAAACAATAAACTGTGCTGTGTTTTTTATTTAGAGTGTGTTGTATCCAGGTACTCTTGGGTTCATCTATAGAATCATAAGAGCGAGACGCATTGGGAGGAAAGAATTAGACAAGTCTCCATACTAATTATCAGGGATCTGGAATGAAAAAACCCAGTATATCCATTACTAATAATAAGCAGACCTAATATTAATATTTTCAAGAAAACTTAAAAGATTTCAAAATATCTGTAGTTGTTCTACTTTTTCCCACTGAATTTTAAAATTATTGGAATTTTCACCTACATTAATATTCATTTCAAAATTATTAATCTCAGAAAAACAAAAACAATCAAGGAAAAATAAAGTGTGAATAAAGTGTAAATAAAGCTTTCAAAAACCAAACAGCTATTCATTCAAACTAAACATAATAAACTGATTTTATTAAATAAGACCTTACATTTCATAATCACAGCAGTTTATAAATACATGGTTACAAACTCATTGATTCCTTTTATTCATCAATCATATTTTCAGTACTTGGAGTACCAGGATTATACTAGATGCTGGGATTCAGAAACACAGGCTCTCTGGGTGTGAAACATGGGCCTCACCTCCAAGAGCCCACAATTTAATTCCATAAAGAAGTATTAAAGGAGGGGTGCCTTCACCATGTATTAAGAAAACAAAAGTGTTTTGGCATCCAAATGGCATAAGGAACATAAGTGTCCCCTCCACTCCTAATTTGTTTACTTGGGTCGAGGTAAGTGACGCTTCAAATAACATTATGCCCTAAAGTTAAATCCTCCTACACCCAAAATACACATACACACACTCAGGTTGTTCTAAGTCTTTGCTCTTGAATATCAAATACATAGTACTAAAACATTAATTTTAGGGTTCACAGTTCCAATGTGAAAATGTTGCTAGAGCTTGGATCCATCAGTAAAGTCTTTCTTGAATTTCCAGAGAGGTAATAATAAGGGAATATTAAGGGAATAAATAAGGACAAGGGAACCAGAACAACGTCAAATGGAGATATGGCCCGAATTTGAAGAAGTACAAGTTTGTACAGGCACAAAGATTAAGGCACTTGGAATCCTGTAGTTGTTACTAAGAGAAGTTGTGGAGTTACTGGAGGCCCCCACGGAGGGATCCTTCCTAAATCACAAAGGTATGTATTTTTCTGAAGATTACAGGCAAGATGATGTTGAGGGTTTTTGTGCTATGATGAGAAAAATCTGATAGCTACATTTAAATATAGTGCACTGTGTTTCTACCACTGAAGATTGCAGCAATTTGATCAGACTGCTTTCTTTTGGGGACACTCCCAAACCAACATTTGGAGGAGAATCTAAACTTTTTCATGTCAATCTTTTTCATGTAAAAGTTGGGTTTCACCCCTTTAAATGTTTATATGGAAAGACATGAACCATAAACATTTTTATGTGAAAACTTAACTCTTTAACCTTTTATTGGCTGCATTGTAAGGAATCATTTGGCCCAAAGGGCAAGGAGAGTAGTGGTCCTCAAGGCAGGCTACAATCAATCTTCTATCTCCTTCACAACTCCAGGAGTGATGTTGGAAAGTCAGTGCAGCAGGGTGCATTTGCAGTGTGGTTTGACAAAGGTCATACAGTGACAGACCAATGTACATTCGTAAATTCCCATGTTTTTCTTACTGAAGTAAGTATGGTGTAACTATGTCTACTACAGCTACCTAGTTTTGTAAAGTATATAGTAAATTAGAGGGCAAAATTCAAAAGCATGGCCAACACTGCAGAAGCTCTAAACTTAATCATCTGTTTCCTGCAAATTTCAGCCTGTGGGGTAAAAGAGCATTTGCTGGCTCTAGGCCTGCTCCTGTCGAGAGAGAAACTTTTGAAAGACTGGGACCTTTCTTCAGGGAGCCTATCTATATAGAGGACTCTGGGCCACTTGTTTCGCCAAAGTCCTTTTTGCCTTGCCAAACTGACTTTCCTTTCAAAAAAAAAACTATGTGGAAAATTAATGTTTAATTTTTCATAATAATCTTTTCTCTTTGTTTGTTTTTTTTCCCCCCCAGTGGTTTCATATCTATACTTAACATCCATCCCAAAGGACTTATGCAGGAAATGGAGACTAAAGATAAAAGACAATCACACCCTTTTCTATAACAGCCTATTTTAATAACAGTTAAAAATTAAAACATAAAACAAAACTCTGCTGAGATACTCTCCCTCTAGGTTACACTGAAAAAAATCCTACCCTACATTTAAATGGAGTTTTGCTGTTTATGGGCCAATTTTTCATTATTGTGGCTTAACGAGTATATGTAAAGCTTAAAGACATTTAATGCTGCAAAGAAATCTCATAAATTATGAGAAACCTACAGGAAATGAAAGCTTAACATCGTGTCTTCCTACACTTCTTCCAACAGGGCTTAACAGTTTCTTTACGTCTCTGAATGCAGTCTGCTGTGGCATGTCTGAATATATCCCTCTCCCTTAAAGCAAGACATAATAGTAACCCAGATTTCATAATCTCACATAATAGGGCGTGGTGATCTACAGTCCTGAATGTTTCTTTTAAACTGAATATTAAAGGAATTTAGCATTCCTTTACATTCTTATTACCAAGAAATGAACTGACAATACAACTATTAATATGTTAATTATTCCCAGCATTACATATGTATTTCATGTGAAAGGAAGACCAGAAAATTAAGAACCCATCATCTATTCCACTGCCAGAGAAATGTAGTTTTGCTTAGTTATATCTATAATTGTCCTTTTGTTTTTAGGAATATGACAGAAAAGAAACCAAAACAAGATAGGAGTTGGCCAATGGAACAATTACAATATAGTACTTAAAAATACATAAAGGTCCTTAAAACCAATTAAGCAATGGCAAACTCCAATTAATAAGCGAACATAAACTCTAAATCATTGTTTGGACTTAAGACATCATTTTTTTCTATAGAAATAATGTGATAAGTGGTTTTCCTTTTACTGAGTGAGCCCACAAAAGTACAGCGATATCAAAATATTTTTTGTAATAAAATATTCTTGTTCATAATAAAAACTGATTTTAAAATAGTTATATACCAATACACAAAACTTTAAAATATGATTTAAAAACAACATTTTTATTTCCTGTGAATGTCCTACAGAGAGAGCAGTTTGGTTGTACAACAGTGAGGTACAAAGAAATTTTGAGGATAGCCCTGAGAAGGACTTTTGGGTACTTTCAGGTTTAGAGGTTGATATGGCAAAGTACTGCTTAGTCTTTCCTTTTTCTTGATAGTAAAATGTCCCCAATACTGTTCTCCCACATGTAGGCCATGATTTTTGTAGTCACTTTTGAGGGATCACAAGTGGAATAAATACAGAGAAAGAGCAATAGGTGACAGCGAAGGAAATAGAAGTAGAAAAGGGAGGAGAGAGAAGGAAAAAAAGAATAGAAAGTAGTGAAGAAATTTTCTTAAAGCAGTTGGCAAAAATTAGAAAGGTGACAGAAAAAAGTGAGTGGGCTAAAGACGATCAGGAAATTTCTTACCGAGGAACCAACCTGAGAGTTCTGAAAATAGGAGAAATGGGGAAAGCTTGGAATGTGTATGATATCCCAAGAGGAAAGAAAGCTCAGAGAGGAAGAAAAATTAACTCAACTGTTCCCCAAAAGTAAGCCACTGGTGACCGTAAAAAGCTGGGGCAGCTTAGTGCTGTCGAGAGCAAGGGGGATGGGGAAAAATCTCACATCAGTCTAAGGTCTGTGGAGATCAAGGGTCCATATGATATGTGTTCTAAATTTAGAACTACTTATATATTCTTAAGAGAAAAAAACATTATTGAGGTATAATTTACATGCCTTAAAATTCATGTTTTTTAAGCATGCAATTCAATGATTTTCAGTAGATTTACCATGTTGTGTAACTATCACCACCATACAGGTTTAGAACACTTTCATCACTCCAAGAAGACCCTCTTGCTCCTTTACAGTTAATCTAGTCAAACTCCAGGCCCCGGACAACCAGTAATCTGCTTTCTCTATATAAAGATCTTCTTTTTCTGGACATTTCATATAAATAGAATCATGCAATATATGGTCTTCTGAGTCTAGAGTCCTCTTTTACTTAGTATGATGATATTGATGTTCATGTTGTAGCATGCATCAATATTTATTTTTATTGTTAATAGTTTTCCATTGTATGAACATATACTTGAGTATAAACACATTTTGTTTTCCACTCACCAGTTGATGGACATTTGAGTTGTTTTCACTTTTTGGCTATTATAAGTCATGCTACTTAACATGTGCATGCAAGTCTTTGTGTGGACACCTATATGTGTTTTAGGCAAACGTGACTGAGAGATTCACTTGTTCATGGAAAAATACAGATACTCAGGTCAGTTGCATTCCACAATTCCAGGAGCCACAATCATCTATAGACACTCTCCACACAGCAAGCAGAGTAAACTTTTTAAAATAGAAAATCAGATCGCATCCCTCCTCAGATGACAGTTTTTCAGTGGCTTCTCATCTCAGTAAGAATGAAGCCTAAGCCCCTTGCCATAGCCGGCAGGGCCTTGTCTGACCTGACCTTTGCGGACGTGTTTCACTGCGTCTCTTACCACTTGTCTCACTTGCAATGTCATCAGTGTTGATCTTGTTGCGCCTCAAACGTAAGAGTTTATTCTGCTCCCTTTGCCCAGAATACTCTCCCCCGATCTTCATTTGGCTCGCCTCCTTCTCATTCAGTTCTCTCCTTAAATGACATTCATGTAACGAATCCTTCCATGGCCGTCCTATCGCCAGCACCTAGCCTGTGGCAAATGTTCATTAAATTTGTTGAATAAAGCATAACTAAAAAGCAGAGTCTTTGAGAAGTCAGTTAGACCATGCTATGAATTCTTTGGTGAATCTCTAAGCCAATGAACCAATAATGGCAAGTCATGTAACATATTTGGCCTTCACATATGTTTTATGTAGCAGATACTTTGGAGCTTCATTACCATTCCTTTGGCCCACCTGTGTTTCAGCTGCTAAAAGCTCAGGTTAACCTCCTGTCGACCTCATGCAGGTACAGAATTATTCTGCTTTCTGCCTTCAGCTTCTCCCATGTCCTGGAGCCACTAGGCATGTGTACAAACACAGCCTTGAAGTGGGTTATGTAAATGCTCCCTCAGGCAAATGTCAGCCTGGTTCAATATGGGAGCTGTTTTTCATCCTCACGTCCCTCAGATGGAAAATTCTAGAAAAAAAGTTTACACTTCCCAGAAGTCCCAGCCAAAACAAAGTCCCCGTGCCTTCAGCAGAGATTTGAATAACACACCCTTATGTTGCCTTTTCCTCTTCTCTTTTCTTACCCTCCTTGCTTCCTTACTTCTGTTTCTGGAATTACCTCCTTAACATATGACCTGTGGCCAAGTCTTTGTCTCAGCCTCTGCTTTCTGGGAAGACAAGTCAGGTCTGTGACTTACACAATTTGCTTATATTTTTTCAATTATAAATTAATTGTCCAAATTTAAGACTCAGAGTATTTCATACTAAATTCTGGGTTTTCAACTTCTTAGGCTGCTGGAGATACATCAACAAACAAGATTAAAAAAGAACCTGTGCAATATGGCCTCAGGGATAGAAAAAAACAGTCTGAGGAATATAATCAATAATGTTGTAAATATTTCTTAGGGGGTCTGATGGACTCATGTCCTGTTGGGGAGACCACTTCATAGTCGGTGTAGAGGCCTGACCACCGCACTGTATTTCTGAAGCTGATGTTGAATAATATTGTATGTCAACTATAATTATATATACATATAGTCTCAGGACATGGAGTAGAGAGTGGGAATGGAATCAATGGAATTGTGATAGATAAGCATGATATCAGGGGTGGGAGGGCAATACATGAGGGGAGGGGGTTTGTTACTTTGTGAGGGTGAAAAGGGTAACTATTGCATTGTTCTGTACACCTGAAACAATAAAAAGAAAGAAAGAAGAAAGAAAGAAAGAAAGAAAGAAAGAAAGAAAGAAAGAAAGAAAGAAAGAAAGAAAGAAAGAAAGAAAGAAAGAAAGAACCTGTCTCATTGAGCTTGCATTTTGGTTGGGAAACAGTCAACAAACAATGAATAAGGCAATTTCAGATTATTCAATTATAGGTGCTAGTGGAAATGAAACAGAGTAAGCTAATAGTGAAAGAAACATGACTCTGCTTTACGGTGGCTATGCAGCTTAGTACACTGCATGTGGCTTTACATACAGTATTTTTTATGGTTCTTGTTTAGTAAGGAAAATTACAATTCACATGGACATTAGCTTGTTTACAAATCTTCAACCTCTCAGGTGTTTGTAGATCATCTCAGCTGTTCTGTGAGGAAAATGGTCTTAAAACTATGAGTCCATTAGGAATTAGAGGAGACAGGAAGCTCTTTCTATTATAGAATGTAGCAGGAAAAAAATTTAAAGAGTATTTGGCTGCATTAGATTTCCTGTGGAATGGGAAGTCCAGAAATTAATGACTACGCTATTAAAATAGATAGTTTATCAGTGCTTGTGAATATGATCATTTCACTACTAAAGCAGCTCAGACTTAAAGTTTCTAGGTGAAGACAAGTGTAACATAACTACCATGTTTTGAAGTCCCATAAATACAACTCATTCATTCAACCATTTAGTAATAAAAAAGATATTAATTGCAATAGTGGTAAATTCTTCTCGTCTATGCATACCATGTTTTGCTTGTAAGAGTATACCCTTTATCTTCTCACCTTCAACACAGTCAGTTATATGTGGTTCTTGTCCCAGCTATAGTTTACATTCTGGTCCATCCCTTCTAATTTGCTCAGGTCACTTAAAAGCAATTTGTATGCCTCAATTAATCCTGGTATTTGATCTTATATGGGATTAGGCTTGCCTAACATTTTGGAGATCTAATATTTTCCACACCTTTGGTCATACAATGTCTCAGATTGCTTATGACTGAACCAGTCATAATTTATAATCCCTAATTCTTCTGTGTCTGACTTGTAGACCATATCAAATTTATCATGTCTAACTATAACTCTAATTATCTCTGGCTCTTGTATACATATATCTCTAGAATGAATATTGGGAATATCATATTGTATCCAGATCTGTTACTTTTTGAATGCCTTGAAGCGTTTCCTTTTGAGGAATATCTCCCTACTCCCTGGCAGAACTGCCAATCACAGGGTACAATCTTCTTTCACAGGAATGGTACAGTATCCAGGCTGGCAAACAGAGCACTCTTAGCTTTCAGTTACAAGATTGGTTCAGGAAGCCATTCTGGGCCAATCGTAGTCATCTTTTGAAATTTTGATGGAACCAATCAGAGTTTACTTTTTTTTTTCATTGAGATTGATGATGTAGTTTAATGTAAATTCAAAGCTGCCAGTGGCCATTCTTGTCCAAATGTGGGAAACTTTCCTTGAAGATGGACTCAATAGAAAGGAAAACAAAAAGAATGGAAAGAAAGAGGGAAGGACCGACTGAAAGACAGAGGGACAGAGAAAAAAGAGACAGAGAGCAAAAAGCTTTGTCAAACGGCAAAAGACAAATGACAGCATTTAAACCTCCATGTCCATCCTTGCCTGAAGCAAGACAGATCTATCGTTTCAGTTATCTTAGCCAAAGAATTATATATTTTTCTTAAGCAAGTTTAAGGTAAATTTTTGTCACCTGCACTTGGAAGAGGCCTGACTAACGCTTGATATGTCTACTCAGGGTAGGACTGGTGGGATTATGACACTGTAGATGTTTTTTCATCCTCCATGAAGTTTGTGGTTATTAACAGGATCAGTGACCCGAAAAGGAGGTCCTTAGGCAGAAACCAGAGCTGAGGGGATGGGCCTCAGGCAGATGGAAGCTTCCATCCCTTTCTGGATCTTAATGGTGACAAAGTCAGATATTTGGGGATATGTACTAGCAGAAACAGGATTTCAAAGAGAAAGGAAAGAGCCTATAGTGGGTTAAAAGCTGATGATGAGTAAATTATGCAATGTGTGTTATATTATTTACTTTTCTGGTGTTTCTTTTAGTGCCTATTGCCATTTTGTTATATTCTAGCCTTTAGTAAAGCTTAATTGGGGCATTAAGTCTATCTCAACTGAGCTGAATGGTGTATCAAAGAAAAGCCATGTGCCCATATACAGGACAAAGATTGAAAGTGGGGTATCAGTCTTTGACCCCAAGGCCAGCAGGTGATACTCACAATCATTAAAATAATCTCTGAGGAGAGTGTTCAGAGCTAAGAATTGAAACAATAGAGTACTGCCTTCCCTAGCAAGAAAAGACTCTGTCTCATTGATTTTGAAACATCTGGGTTTTATTTCATTAAGAAAGTCATAAATGTATTACACTAATTATAAAGAAGCATGAAATTATACATCTGAAGTGAATAAAGATATTAATCTCCCAAATAGCAAAAGCAACAATGTCCAACTTCTTTTAATCTAACAGATCAATTAATACTTCCCACTACACTTCCAGATTTGGGGCACAGATGGCAGTGAGCTAGGCCAGTGCAGAGGAATTGAGACAAAGTATAGACATATGGAAAGAAGGGGCATCGGGGATGTTGCTGGCAGGAAGGAAGAGAAGTCATTAGAAAGGAAGTTCCACCAAAGCTTGAAATTTGTCTCTTTTTGCTGCTGAGCATGCTCAGTGCCAAGAAGCATGCCTAGCACATCATAGGCCAAAATGTGAAATGCGCTATTTAAATTCTTTTTACCTCTGATTAGGATTGATCCTAATAAATAGGCATACAAAATAAGCATTGTGAAGGTAGGAATCATGTAGCTCCAAATGTTGAGATGAGGTAGAAGGAAAGCAGGGACTTCTAACCAGGCTAGTTGAAAAAAAAATAGCTAAATTTACTATATTCAGTTTATGAACAATGATAGTCCCATGATGAATTGTAAGTCTCTGTGAGAGTGAAAGTTCTGCCATTTGCTTTTCTGGAGCAGTGAGAAGTAAGTGCCAGCACCGCAACCTGTATGGAAGGTACTGCCTTTACTTCCCATTTCCAAGCCTCATAGTTAGTCTCCATTGAGTCTGTTATTAATTTTTTTTTTAATTTCTATGCTTTTAATTAGAGGTTTTTTTTCTCCTTCATTATTTGTACCAGCTGAAGACTGACCCAGACAATACTACTGGTAGGTGGATGAACCTTTGTCTTTCCTAAGTTTGAATAACATCAAAAAGTAAAACTTAGAAAGAAATGCGCAATTCTGTAAAATATTAGTGCTGCAAAAATACATGTTTTCTTTTCAGGTCAGTATCTCACAGATCACTTGATACAGGAGATCTGTATCTGCCATGGCACCTCATTGCAGTCAATAGAAACGGACTCTGTCTGGTTTTGGCAGGAAATAGATTAGTAAAAAGGCATTGCTTAGCTCAAAGACAGTCCTGGAGAGCTGATAAGGCTCAGAAGCCACGCAGCCAGGAAGACAACCAAAATCATATCACAAAACTAGTCCCGTGAGGACACAGCGGCGGCTGCCACTCAGTGTCAGGCATCACAGATTGCACAGTTGACACTATTGGCACTGTACATTAGATACTTCTATAGATGTGCTGGCAGTGCTATGCTTGAAAACCAGATGTTATTTTACAACCACAACAAGCAGAAGTGTCTCCCTGCCCCCCTCCTTTGTAAGACTAGCTCCCAATTCAAAGTGAGGCAGAAGAAGGTATTATCTCTTATTTTTATTGAAATAAAGAAACTCTCACAGAACTAACCTTACAGCAGACTTCTTTCAATGTCTCATTGGCCAAAATTGGGTCACATGGCCTTTTTTAGGCCAACCACTCATAAGAAGAATAGAATAACCATGAGTGTCTACATTAATTGATTGACCTCCTGGGGTGGAGATGTGACCAGCCTTCCTTGGAGTATAAAGTCACATGGAGGAGCATGGGTACTTGTACAAAATTACAGTTTTGTTCACAAGAAGGAGAATGGCTTTTGGGTAGACAACAAATGTTGTAGACATTATGTTGTATAAAATCCAAATGTCTTACAAGACCCACCCATGTACTCTTCTTCATAAGCTTCCTTATCATCAATCCTCCAGTCTTATTCTTTTCCTGTCCATGACAATCTAACCAAACCATTTGTTACATTTGTCCATCAATTTCTCTCTCTTTCCAGGAAAAAGCAAAGATGTTATACACTCAAAGTTCTACCTACTGGGAGAATTTCCCACCTTCACTTCAGTGGGACAAGTGGGACTCAGCAATCCATTTGAGACTGCTGTCAGCTTATTACGCAAAGTCATCTGTAAAGTATTCTTTCTTTTTCTTTTTCTTCAGTTAACTGATAATAGAGAACTGTTCATGATGTTGTAAAATGTTGGTTAGTGAAGAGGTGACATTGTGGCATGAGTGGCTACTAGGAAGATACCAGTGAAACTCGAGCTTTCAGGAGCTGCTCAGATGTACTCACTTATCTACTATTTCCATTTGGTTATGTTTGGCTTTATAGCTGGGTAGGTCAGATAACATTCAGTCCATGGTAGGTAGCTTATATTTCACAGTCACCTGGTTTCTACCAGAGCCCAGTAGCAAGCCAAGTACTATTCCTCCAAAGTCTTGCTACTCACTGAAGAAGGTATAGCTTTGTTCTAAAACCTTGATGTTTCTCCTGTGAACTTTTTATTCAGTTTCCGCACCACAGATTCATTTGGTTTTTGAGCACTGCTAGTCTCATCGGATCCTAAAAGGCCATATGGAAAAACTGCACCAGCTGGATAGTCTTCCTCTGAGCCCTACTGAAAGCTGACAGCCTTTCAGGTCACTCAGGAAAGAGCTGAAGGGCACACAAATATGATATATGTTGCTTCTAAAATTCAAAGAGCACCATCAATCTTAGTACTTTTTTCTAGAGGTAGAAAAAAATTGGCCTTGACATTGGAGAGGATAAACTCACATGCCACACAACACAGATTCCAAGAAAGTTCACTGTGTTACGATAGGATTTATTTCCCAACATAGGATTTATTTCCCACCTTCTGGTGTATATAGCTTTAATATAAAATACCAGCCACTTCTTGCTCTCTGGAGCTCATCAGCATATCATCACCAATTTAGCCCTGGGGATAGTGAGACAGCCTAGTTCTTATAGATTAATGTATGGCACAGAGAACAGAGAGTTAAAATAACCTTGAGTTAAAAATATATTTCTGCCATTTTAGGTGAAATCAAACTAGTTCTGGTGTTCTCTGTTTATCGGAACTGAGCAAAAAGATTGTCCAGATAAAAGCTATAGTCAATATGCCACAATGTGTGTGGATTTGCTGCAATAAACCAACTACATTTGGAAGACCATATGTACTTGGAATTACCACTTGGCTTAGCCTACAGTAATTTCCTGTGATTCTCAAGACTTATCTATTTTTTGCACTGGCCAAAAGTGGAGATGTGATAGAAGACACAGTGGCCTCATCTTTGTGATTTCCATAAAAGCGTGCAGTCAAAAATAAAATTTAAAAGTACAGTAATTTTTTTATTGAAGTATAACAGAATATTTTTTTATTTACCATTTTGATTAGGAGTTGAGTTCCTGAGCTTGCACTTAGCCATTCCTAGCATGATAATTTTATCAGCCTCCATTCAACAGGTAAGGAGTCAGTGTTGTAATTCTGCCATTTGCTGAGGTCATCTATCCCAATCATATACCCAGAAACTGGGGAAATGATCATGGCAAAGGGTCAGGGTCCTATAGGAATGCAACAGCTAGTGTTCAGTGCACTGGACAATGCTAGGGACTTTCAGTAGAAAGAGGTTTAAGATGGGGAATAAGGTGCTTACCAAATCACTGGGAAGGCTGGAGAGGCAGGCATCAAAAAGGCCACTGCCAGAACTACTGAGTTTAAGAACACAACACCAGAGCTACAACAACCACTAATCCTGAAGCATTTTCCATTATACAAATGAATTAGAACCCTAATTTTCATTTTAATGTTTTGATCTCTGTAATTCTATTATATGTAAAAGATTTGTAGATTTTTTGAAGCTGTATCATTTTGAATACCATGCCAACTCTACTGCTTTTATTATGGTCAGCATGCCCACCTTGACTTTGGCAATTAAATGCCACTAACTTACCCTCTTCCATCTTAGCATCTCTATTGAAATTAAGAGCTCTTTTTAACCACAGAGTGTCCTCTTCTTACCCCAGCATATGAAGAAGAACCACCAAAATGCTTTTTAAGAAGCTGGATATTGCCTATATCTGTAATTTTCAAGCTCCTGGTATAGGAAATATTTTCTAGGCATTTCTTCCTCCTCCTAAAGGCAAAAAAACAGGGAACAGGTGAGCAGTTCACATGTGATAATCTACCTCAATATTTATAGCTCCATAAACTTTTTAGCTTTTTTTCTCCGGTACTATAACAAGAAATTTCTAGTATCTCAGGTTCACTTAGAATGGACTACTATTGAGCACAGCTGAAGAGATAATTTAACAATTTAGATAATTTCTAACCGTTTGAGCTAACATGTTATATCCAGAATCTCCAATAACTTCATCTCTATTAATAAACTCTATTTGATCTATAATTGTGTTCTTCCTTCCTTGATCTAATACTGTCAGAATCCTTGATCTAATACTCTCAGAATTTACACACATGTTCTCCATATTTGCCAACATAAATTAGGAGTCTTTCAATTCCTTTGGTGTGTATGTCTTCTGTTTCTGGATTTGGCTTTACGAGGTCTGACAACTACGTTCATGAACTTGCCACCATGCGCTTACATTGCAGCACTATACAATCAGCTCAGTAAGGTTTCGTAAACTTGGTATATCAGAATCTCACAGCTGTGTTCGTGTCAACGTGTGGTGGTGTCTTGCTGAGTGGCATTCCCTATTGTTGTTGCGTGTTTTTGTGTGCTGTCACAAGAATGTTTGAGCCTAAATTACAGCAATGAAAAAACATTAAATTTCTTGT
>NW_017732189.1:430454-431143 GCF_001890085.2 Hipposideros armiger | reverse complement strand
ATCTGGCCCCCAATAACTTCTTTCTTTACCTGAAGATAAAGGAAATATTGAAAGGAAGACATTTTGATGACATTCAGGACATCAAGGGTAATATGAGGACAGCTCTGCTGGCCATTCCAGAAAAAGAGTTCCAAAATTGCTTTGAAGGGTAGACTAAGCACTGGCATCGGTGCATAGCTTCCAGAGGGGAGTACTTCAAAGGTGACTATAGTGATATTCAGTAATGAGGTGTGTAGCACTTTTTCTATGATGAGTTTGTATGACCTTAATTGCCAGACCTCGTATAAAAGTATAGAGATCTGAATCTGGTTATATATAGATCTAGTGATCATGAGGGACAGTGGAAGTGGATGGAGTATGAGGAGAATTGACTTGTCTTGTAAAACCATTCCCTAGACTCTCTCATGTAAGATCACCAAGGACCCCTCAGGCTAGACAGCTGGCCTATAGAGTCAGAATGTTGATTACATAACATAATAAGAATATAGAGGAAAGGTGAGCTTCAGGAGACTCTCAATGTTAGCTTTGTCCTTAGGTGGGCCCTCCTCATGGCTATTAAGGTGGCCACCAGGCCATAATACCTCCTTGTTTATGTTCAGTAGGAGAGAGATGATCCATCTCAAAGTCATGAAATATAAGTCCTCTCATTTACAATCTCTTCATCAATGATAGTCACCACGAACATGGCA
>NW_017732189.1:421278-430074 GCF_001890085.2 Hipposideros armiger | reverse complement strand
GGAAGGAACCTGATAGCCTGCTGGAAAGGCTATGTGGAGAGCTGAGGCACCCTGGTTGTTAATCCCAGCAAACTGCCCACTGACTGCAATGGCAGGTAAGATCAGTTGACACCATGTGGAGCAGAGATGAGTTGTCCCAACTGAACCCTGTACAAATTGCTGACGCAAGAGTTGTGAACTAATGAATGGTGTTATACTAAGCCCTAAGTTTTGAGGTAGTTTTTATGCAGTAACAGATAACTGATACACCAAACTTTTTATAATTTTCAATGTTTCTTCACATTCATCCTTTTACTGTCATTTTAGTGAGGTTTGGGAAAGATTCAGGGCAAAATGTATTGTCATTCTACCATGCTTCATTAGAAATTAAGAATTTATAAGTTAAAGATAAGGAAAGTGCTTTTAAAAGAGGAATAACTTTAAAACTCAGTCCTATTTTATAAGGAGAAATACAGAAATAGCATATAGACCCATTTGAGAGTTGATAATATAAGTAATGCCATGCATATTATAAAATATGACAGGATAGCCCTGAGTAGGGACTGCGAAAATGCCCATCCACTTCTATTTGCTGCAGATACCTAATGAGCCCCTGCTACATGCTAGTCCATTATGCCCTGTGGTAGGCAGGCACATAGGCTGTGAGATGGGGGGTGAAATGAAGGTGAAGATGGAGAGGTGAATGTTTCATTAAGAAAAAAGAAAAGCTCTTAAACCACAAAATAAAAATTTTAAATATATAATTTTTTCTTTATCTCATCATTCTTAATATGTATATCATATTCTAATAACCCATGTATCACTAAATAATATATGTATATAGTTTATGAATAAAAATGTACATATATTGAGAGGAAATGCTCACGATATTTTTACTTACACATATAAATGATTGAAAACATGGAGGATGGGCTAGGAAGCATGGTTGCCCTTTAGAAGTATACCTGTCATGTAATATAAATAAACACCCATTCCCTGACAAAGGTCCTGGGAAAGTGTCATGGCACGTCTGTCCATAGTAAATACACATTGACCTACTCTGGGCTATGACATTATAATAAGCTATTTAGAGGAATCAAAGATGGAATTAGGAGTTTTCTCATCTGATCTGAAGAACATCCAATTCTGTTGGTGTTTCCCTTTTGGGCCAGTCCTACTGTAGTGGTCTAAAACCCTAAACATTATTTCAGGGTCACTCTAAGGGTTCATACCTATTATCAAACGTTACAGAAAACATCTCTGGAGCTCCTGCCTCCTGGTTCATCTTCTGAGTGGCCTAATCAGGCTCCTCATCAGGTGGCTTGAAGTTTGTTCCGGGCACCTAGCTTCACATCCACACTGGTGTGACCTCCAACACCAAGAAAGAGCTGCGTTTTAAACTGACAGCTCCCTACTCTGGGGAATTTTATTCCACCAGTTGTCTGGCAGCTTCCACTGCAGATGTTTTCTTCTCCATTTCTTTTCTTATAAAGAAATGGCTATTTTCACCTTTCTTTCACTTACCTTTTTTCTTCCCCAAATGACTGTTATTCAGTCTTCTGTTTTTTAAGTACCTACCATAACCATTTTCAAGCGTTTATTTACGGTTTTGTTTTTCATTCTCCTCTTAGCCCTTCCTCACCACATCTGCTTTCTCCCCTTTCATTTTCCCCCACTCATTTCTTCCATGCTGTCCTAGCTGTTTTCCTTTGTCCAATTCAGAGCATCAGCCGGAAGCTTCTCTGTTGCTAAGTAACAACATCACCCACATACACCCTTTTCCACTCTTTGATCATTTCTTCTGCTGCTTTTATAAGAACATGGGTCAAATGGTCTCTTAAAGAAAATGAAGGGTGCTTCTGTCTTCTCTTCACTCCAGAGGGATGCACACCCTCCCGCACCCTACCTGCTTTTATTAGATTTTGACTTCATGTTTTATCTGATAATTTGCCCCAGGCTGTGAGACAACACTAAAAAAGCACAAAACATCGCTTTGAGCTTCGACAATTTATTGTTGGGAAGAAGGGATATACTTTCTGCTAAAGGAACAGCAAAAGAGAGAATGTTTGAAGTTTCGTTACAAGGCCCGGCATTGGCTGGCCCATCAATGGCTTCCACCTAGGACCCTGCAGCAAATCCAAGTTTTAAGAGGTTTCCATTAGGGGTCAAGATAGCTAGCAAGTCTCTCTGACAAACCTTTATCTTGTTGCGTTGTGAGGAAGCTACTAATTTGTATGTTGAGTATGGTTTGCATAAAATACAGAATAAAAACAATACAAGAACTCGTTATGTTGTTTTCTAAACCTGAATCCTTTCCCAGACATCAATCTGACATGGAACTTGTACCAAAAGCATGATGGGAGTTATGTTAGGCCTTCTCACAACATACTCTTAAGAGATTCCAAGTCTTCTGGCACATTTTAATAGTTTAATGGCAATTGTGACTCCATATGTCCACACACTAAGACAGAGTAACAGAGATACCAGGACCTTGAAGAAATCTCCTTTTCACCCTTGTGATGCCATAAATAATTTCCCTCCCCGGTGTGAATTCTTTCACTGTCCTTTTGCATTTATGCAATGCCTGGGAGGCCTTCCCTGGTAACCCTGCTCCATATTGTTGCTCTCAGCTCTTTGCTACAGTCTGCCCTGAGCTAATTGAGGGTTGGGGGTGTGGGCTGTTTTGTTTGTAGTATCAGTCTTTCACTGGGTGTGTGGCCCTGCTCCTGGGGTACTGCTATCTGTGAGGGAAGGACGCAGGTCCTGTGTGTAATGTATATTTGATAAACTGCCTTAAATTTAATCATAGAACACAGGTATTCTGATAAGAAAGTTTTTTGTAGTTTAATTTTCTAAAGAGAAAAAGGACTAGTAGTTTTCTTTGTATTAAAGTCCAAGTTCATCAGCAATCAAAGTCCCAGAAATGAAGTTTATGTATTTCTGTCATTATCCTGATATGCAGACAGGGCACTTCAGTACAGAAAAACTTCAAGAGCCTTACTTGTTAGGACCCGTTGATACTCAGAAAGTGGAATCCCTATGAGACTAAAACCCACTCCAAGGTATTCTAAGAATGCCTGACCAGAAATGGAATTGGCAAGCTACTACAAATTTCCTTCTAGAATCAAATCCCTTTGAGATGTTAGGTCTTCTGAGAGGTTCAGAAAATTTTAATATGATTTCAGTTTTTATCATTATCTCAAATAAGGAAACATGTATTTGAACATCCTGGAAATTTTATGTACTACTTCCTTTAAACAACAGAATTACACTAAATTTTCACTACCATTGTGTATTCACTTCTCTTTCAACTCTCTTCTCTCCAACTTGAGGTATCAGTCAACACCATCTATGTCATACTAACTTTTCTCTTCATATCTCTATATGTTTAGTTACTTTATTCACTTTCATCCCACCTCATCAATGTGGTCTACAGTCTCACAGTCCCTTTTGTCATTGAAAACGGGGGCAGGAAACAGACTTACCCTCCACTCGGAATATCTACATGGTGATATATTCATTCAGCCAGGTACAACCTAGGCCACACCCTCCACCCATCACCTGGGACTGCTTCACCTCTGAGACCTGCAGGTGAGAATTTATCTCTCCAACCTCCTCTTCCAGCTCTCATTAGCTACTCTTAACACATGCCTCCTCAGGACTTGCTCTTCATGAGTCTAGTCCTATTCTTTCCCTATTAGTTTCCTCCTTTCGTCACTCCTTCCCTAACCAGCAGAGATCTCATGATCCATCATTTTATCCACTCTCTAGTATCTCAACTTCCTTGCTCCTCATCAGCCTGGCAAATCCCCAAACTTGAATGATTTCACCTTCATGTTTTCCCTGCCTTCACCCACGCTGTTGAGGTCTCTTGGACAACTAACAAAACTCTGCCGCGGGTGCTATTCCAACTCTGTGTCATCAAGCACAGGTCCCTCAGAGCTGCACAGCAACTTTCGTCATATTCCTTCACATCTACTGGTTGCTATAAAGCATCATTCATCCATCCATTCATTTATGCATTCGCTCATCCCTTAAATATTTTTTTGGATGAGCGCTCTAGCAGCAGACTGGGTCCTGGGAGATAACTGCAAGTAAATAAAGAAGGTCTCAGTCCTCAGAGAGCTAAAGATCTAGCCTAGAAGACTGAAATTAAAATGATTCCAGAGAACTGAATCATTTGGAGGCTAATTTTTTAGAAGAATGGTAAATGGATGAAATATTTACTATGGTGAGTGGGAGACAAAATGGCTCAGGAAACAGAGAAGGGTTGTTGGGCAGTTTTGAGGGACCAGTGCTTGATGACACAGAACTTGAATGGCATCCATGATTGAATTGCATTGTTTCCGCAGGAGACCTTGATAGCCTGGGTGCAAACAGGGAAAACATGAAGATGAACTCACTCAAAGTTGGGAGTTTTACCATGGTCATGAGGGACAAGGGAGTTGAGATACTAGAGAAAACCGCTGTGAGCAATATTTTAGATTTAAAAGAATTAATAGATTTATAGTGCCTTTTGATAATTATTTCTTTTGTAAACCAGTACTAAACATACAACTCCTATCATATGAGTGTCCAGAAAATTATTCAACAATTAAAGGGCATTCCCACTCCAAAAAGTAGTAACCGCCTTACATATTGTTCTATGGGATATACAAAATATTAATTTTTGATAATTACTCATTTTTTCTTTTCATTTTTAACATTATGCAAGTACAATGAAAATATTCTCATTTTTAAAAAATTTACACATTATAGAAGTACTTAGAACAAAAGTGAACTCTCCCAACATCCCTTTCCCTTTCCCATTTCCTGTCCCTACTCACAAGCCCTGTTAAAAGCTTGATGTGAGTCCATACAGTTTTCCTTTCTATGGATTTACATACAAAAAGAGGTGTGCAGGCATATGCATACACACCTAAGTTGTAGGAACTGCATAGTTAAATCATCTTTCTGAGAAGGGGAAATGTAAACATAGAAAGGAGTATCTTTTCTTAAATAGGAATAAATTTTATTCCCTATGTAGCAAATCATTTAGACCTAAACTTAAGCTACTTTCTAAAAACTGATAAGAAAGCTAAATGATAGACACTATTAACGATCCAGGGAACAAAACAAAGAATTTACTTGCTGACTCATCAGATTGAGATGATAATTTCAAGTAAAATTACATTTTTTTATATACTTTTGACACAAGTTATAGCTAAGTGAGGAAACACAAAAGAGAGGATATGTTTTCACTACAAACACAGAATTTACTCATCTGAAGTATAAATTATCTTTAGCTATCGATATCAGGGTTTGTGAAGCATGTTTTAAATAATATAGAAAGTCATAACACATGGCAAATATGATTGATAGATAATAAATCGTGCCTCTGGTTAGTCACTTCGGAACTAATCAAACCCCCAGGGAAGTGACTCACGGAATTTTATATATTTTTATCTTTCTTTCCCACCTTGAACTAGTCATATATTTCCCACATTATACACTCAGTACATCTTTCGGAATTTGACCTAGCTTTTATAATTTCTCTCTGCTAGCTGCAGCATGAGTCAAATAGTAGTATCTGATAGTTCCTAAGAGAAAGTCAGTTTCTTTCACAATGTGCATATATGCATATATAATTTGGATAGAACTGTGCAATATTGTACAACTTGCTTTTTTCCTGTAACAATATGCTGAAATCCTTTTATTCAGTAAATGTTGATTTACCTGGTTCTTTTCAATTCCTCATTCTCTTCCACAATAAGGAAGCACCATAATTTATTAAATTATTTTTATTTAATTTCCTTTTACGGTTACTACAAACAATGTTGTAATGAAAGGCTTATGCACATAATTTTGTTTGCATATCTAGATGTTTCTGCAGGACACATACTTGGATTTGAAATTTTTAGGTAAAAGGGACTTTATACTTTCTGTTTTTATATATATTGAAATAAATGCAAACTTTTATGTATCAAAATGAACATAATGCTAATTAACAGAATAACAAATCTAAAGCACCAATAAACACATGTAAAGGTCCTCAAATTGATTGATAACTAAGAAAATAAAAAATTAAACAATGGGATATCAGTTTATACCTGTTAAACTGGCAGACATTTAAAAGACCAATAAAACTTGTTACTGGTGGGATTATGGGAGAAAGTTGTTTTAGCTTTTTTGGAAAGCAATCTAGCAACATCTATTAAATTTAAAAACATATAGAATTTGACCAACAACTCACTCCTAGAATCCAATTCCATAAAAATAAAAGGCCAAAAGTTCAAAATATATAAACAAAGATGTTTTGGGCAGCATTCATTTCTCTCTACAAATATTTATTAAATGCTGATTATGTTGCCATCGCTTCAAAAATGAACAAGACACAGGCACTGCCCTCAAGGTGCTCGCAGCCTATGGGGGAGATAGATAAGTAATTGAAGCTCATGAGAGGTGTTATGGAAGCAATTTGGGCCTGGATGGAGGGCTACAAAAACTTCACTGAAAAGTAAAACTGCATGACTTTGTAAGATACATGTTTCTAAGGCCTTGGATGAAGTCTGTGGCCCAGGATAGCTGAACAGAGTAAGATAACTGGATGTAGGGAAAGCATAACTCATAAATTTGCCATGAAACAAAATTGTGTTAATAAAAATCACAGGCAATCCAATTTTTTCTAATGGCAGTAGAGACAGAATATGAAGTGCACAATGTAAAAAGGATTTACTTTGGGGGAATAGAATCAAAAGAGTATATTATTAAATGGTAGCCAAAAAAGCGGTTTTGTTCATATGCCTGGTACAGGGTACACTCTTAAAAGGTATTTGTTGACCCAATTAAGTAAGACGTGAGAAGAGCATACAAAAAAACGTTTAGCTGAGATAAACTTGGATTTAGTCAATAATCTCACCTAGTCAAGACTTTTCCTTGAATAGAATTTTCCTCCCTGCTTCTCTCCCTCCCTCCCTTGCTTCTTCCTTTCAGTTTTTTCCCCCACTTTTTAGGAGAAGGGAAGACTCCAGTCACACTGGGATTCTAAATCCTGTTAACCTCACTTTGACCCTGTTATTTCATCATTTAACAACGAGGCAAAATCATCAGCTCTTAAATCATGGAACTTTAAATGACAAAACAGAGCTGAGCATTTTTAAAAGCATGAATATGCTATAGGAAAAGAATGTCTACATTAAAAACACACAAAATAGATAGTTCACAAGAAACTGATAGCCTATGACAACCGAGATGATGTAACAGATCTCAGGAAGGGATTTCCAGACTGGAGAAAGAAGAGCAGTACATCTAGAAAGAAGGTACATTTTCTCCCTCACTTTCATTGTTAAAGGAAAAGGCATTAGCATGGGTTCTCTTATGGAAAGGCTGGGACCTCCATGGAATACTGAAAATGTTCCGAGTTTAAGTGCTGCCTGGCATCACTCCCATTATCAACAGCAAAACAACTGCATAGCAACCTCCATTTGCCATTCCCTCACCCATTACTGTTTGTCCAAAGAAAACACCCCCAACTGCTCCTGTCTGCTTCGTAAATTTTGTCAAACAGGAGCTGAGTCTATGTGCCAAGTTGAGGAGTGACACATGCTGGCATTTCCCAGCACACGCTGTTCACCACGTGGGTTCCTGGATCGCTGCCTCTTGGTTTCAGAGGAGCCAGAGCTGCTCTCCCCTCCCCCACTTCCTCTCACAAAGACAGCACGCAATAACAATTAGCAAGTATCTGTGTGTGAGCTCCCAACTGGCCAAGGACCCTTTATATCTAGTGACCTGTTTTATAAATATCAGGAAAGAGGCTCCAACTTGTTTTTTGCATTCTCAGAAACACATAGAGTTCACAGTAAGAGCAGAATAACAGTCACTTCTAAAACAAAGAAAATCCACTCTAAATGCTGTTTTTGCAAGGACCATTTGCCATCTGTTTATTTCCTCATGGCAGCGCTGCTTATCGGGACTCCAGCAATGGCATCAACATGCGAATCCAGACCAAAGTACTTTTCCTCTTTCCAGAGGGTGTTTCCTTGAAATTTCTCATCAGCCCCTGAGTAACATGTAGAAAATATCATTTATAATATAAGACAAGCAAATGACTCACAGCAAATAAGAATAAATCAAGATGCACTTCGTCATCTTTAAGAGGAGAAACAAGTAAAATGCTCCACAATTGGAGAAACAACTCACTTTTTCAAACCTCTTCCAAGAACGTCTTCAAGTGATAGGCAGGAAATGGGTTTGTGGAGGTGAAGTTGAGCTCAAGAAAACTCAAGTGGCAAGAAGAGTAAGCTCCAGCCTCATCATGCATATTCATAAGAGGCAACCTGAGCTCCCGTGTAAAACCACAGTGTGGCTGTGTTTCCTGCACACAGCCTGGAAACACTCTAGCAGTGGGGAGCCGGGGTGCCTTGCTTTACAACATGGTTCAGGAGAATGATGATTGTTCATTGCGACTTAACCCACACATTGACTGGATTTTCTCCATAGGCCTTGTGACAGCTCAAGACGTATCCATCTGTCAGGACGCATTTTGGAGCCATCGCTGTACAAGTGTGAATTTCAAGACTTTGGCTAATAAGAAGCAAAAAGGAATATGGTTATTTGTTTTCAGTAGAGTTTTGGGCATGTATGATTAATACTCTATTAGAGAAATAGGTCAGCATAGCATACGCAGGAAGATAATTATAGTCTATGCACTAGTTCTCTTCTCAGCGGACTTCCTATAACAAAATATCCAGAGTTAGTTTCACCTGCCAGAAAACATAAACCAAGGGCCTTGATGTTCCAGTAGGAGATAAGGACGCATGTGCTGGGTTTTTTTTTTTT
>NW_017732189.1:399267-416993 GCF_001890085.2 Hipposideros armiger | reverse complement strand
TCTTAACCAACGCGCCACTCGGCCAGCCCAAAAACATGTCATTCTTTATAAACCTCTCAAGTGCCTGTGAAAATGAAGGTAAATCCAAAAGAGAACCCAGCATCTTTTGAGCACCAACAGAAGAGCATAGCTGCCCAATGAAATTGCATATAAGGGCCAACATTATATGTGATCCGACGTGGTTTTAAAAACATTAGCCACACCTTGTGGTACCTAAAAGTACAGGCATTAGAGTCAGGCAGACCTGAGTCTGAATCCTGCTATATGATCAGCAGGCTACTTAGCTTTTCCAAGATTCAGTTTAAATGTCTAGATAAAATAATACTCATTTAAACGTTATGAAGGGAAAATGAGGTAAAGTGTATAAAGAGCTAACACAGTACCTAACATGTAGTGAGTGCTCAAAAATGGCAGGTAATAATAATAATTTTAATAGTGGTACAAAAACAATAATAACAATTGCCTTATTTCATCATTCCCACAGTGGTAAGTAGGCATTGTGGAGCTGACTGTAAGTTCATACCTGACTCATTTGACATGGAATGAAATTTCCAACTCTCTTAACAGAAATAGCATCAGCAAGCAAGGCATTAAGGAATCAAAATGCCACCTGGGTATAAGATACCTTGAGCAGAGAGTACCTATGACTTTAGTTAGAAAACCTTGACAGCCAAACTAAGCTATCTTCTTTCTGTCAAGGTCCTGGAACCTTCTTCTGTATAATAGACATTGTCTTATTTTAAGACTCTCCAGGGAAACAGCTTCCACAATTTCCCTTAATAGCCTATTTCAGTGTTTAGTAACTATCCCTCTTAGTAAATTCTCAAAGCTAATCTAAATTCTCTGTGCTCTAGTTTTGGGGCAGTCATCTCACATTTAATTCAGATTTTATTGCTACTTGTATGGGTATTGAATCAAATTAGAGCTAGAAATATATACACGTATTAACATGAATGCTCAGTATCAGCACATGGTCCTGATAATCAACCATGATGAGTTAACACGCAGGAGCGAGTGGCATTGTCAGTGCAATCAGAAACACACTAGCAGTGTTTGCTTACAGGCGCAGCCCAAGTCCATCCTTCACAATTGCCACACTCTGACTTGTGTGACATGAATCAGAAATGAGCAGCATTTCAAAAGCCAGCAAAATGAACAGAGCTGTCCTCTGAGCAGTTTCTGCAAGGTTGACCCCTCCTGGGGCCAAGCCGCACCCTCGAGTATTGGCTCATTCTCTTTGGAAGCCATCACTTCCCAACCAACCTTCTGGGAGTTCTCATTCTTTGCACAGTGTTCAAGATGAATCAAATAGCAACAAAAACAACAAATCTCCTGAAGCCACCACCAAGGCACAAGGGACCTTTCTTCCTTTCTCCTTACGTGTCAGAGAAGTACCAGTTGGAGGGCCACTGCTTTATTTGGTGGATTAGCAAAGCAGAGCTAACAAGAGACTCAGGTTGGACAATACCATGTGCCCCAGCATTTAATAGTGCTCAATAGTGATAGCACTTGCATTTGTGATGAGTTGATAGTCTGGGTCAAGGACATCGGGTCCTCAGCGAGCATTAAACAGAAACCGCCCAGGGGGGTTGTGTGCTGCTGACCACGGCACCCTTATCGTTCTACCTCCCTGCTCATCACTCAGACCAGGTACCTTGTCATTTTTCACTTCCTCCCACTCAGATTTCAACCTATAGAGACAGCTGGAGGTCACAAGGTTTAGATACCAGCAAGCCCAGAGGTCTAGCCGAGACACATGGGCTCTTCCCACAAGAGCCTGCAATGGTGGGGGCTGCTGGAGATTTGGCTCAGTGACTACATGAAGAGGAAACACTCAGCACAGGATGGTTTTGGTTTTGGTTTCTGGGTTTTCTCTTTTGTTCTTTAACCCAGGAAAGCATAAGATAAGCACCTGGGCTTATCTTCCTGGCTGATTTCTGGTCTGAGTCTACTCTTATTGTTCTTGTCCAACAGCGTTAATGTTCTCAATTTCATTTCACTTTCCCTTTTCCCTTTGAACTCCCAGCTCTATCTCTTCTATCTCCTTTCTCCACACTTCCATCCTTTTTGTCATTCCGTTCCCAAAGTCCCTTTGAATGCTTCTGCACAAATAAGCTGATTCACTGTTCTCAGTAGGGATTAGGGGTGATACCTCTGCAGAGAAAAACTCCATGCAAATACCCTGGACTGCCCCCCTGTGAGCTGCTGGAGCTCACACCGCTTCACTGTGAAAACACATCTTACACCATAAGTCTGTGCATATGTGTAGATATGACTGAAATGATTTTTATCCTTAGAACATGTGAGGCACCCTGATATTTTCTATTCCATTCTATTTAATTTCTCCTTCCTTCCTTCCTTCCTTCCTTCCTTCCTTCCTTCCTTCCTTCCTTCCTTCCTTCCTTCCTTCTTTCCTTCCCCCCAACACACTGTTCCTCACCCACTAAACTGATCTCAGGACTCATTACCATTAATAGATTAAGGATTACATAAGGGCCGACGGAGTGGCTCAGCTGGTTAAGAGCTCTCTTGGGAGCACCAGCTCTGAGAAGCAGGGCTGCAGTTCGCATCCCACAGTGAGGGCCAGTGACGCTCGCCCTCTATAACTAAGATGATGAGCAACAGCTCGACCTGGANAGAGTAGCAACGAAAATAATTTTATGGTTGGGGGTCACCACAACATGAGGAACTGTATTAAGGGGTCGCGGCATTAGGAAGGTTGAGAACCATTGTTCTAGGGAGAAAGAACACCTTATTGTGTGCCTGTCACAGAAGGCCCTGGAACTTTTTCTTCAATTTCTTTCAAACACCCTTGACAACCCTGTGAATGAAGAAATTGCTATGTGTACCCATGTATGCTGTGTGAAAGAGAGAAAAGAGAGGAAAAGAAGGCAACATTGAAACACAGAGAACGAACTGAGGAGGAGATTATTTTAAAAGTGATAAAAAGATTTCCCTGTATGATCTAGAAAAACACAGAAGACACTAGTACTGGCAAACACAAAAGAGACACAAAGGAACACTAGTGCAGATGAAGAAAACCTACTATGCTCTGTGTTAGGAAGAAGACATAAAATATTATCAAGATATCAACTCTCCCTAATTTAGTCTATGAGTTTGACACAAGACCCAAAAACCTTCATGCTGTTTTGAACTAGATAAACTAAGTATAAAGTGAGAAACAAAACCTGGGAGAAAAACATAGTAGGAAGAGAGACCAGTCCTAGTAGATACTGAAACATAAAACTTCAATAACTAAGACTGTGGTACTAACCCATAAATAAACAGAGAAAAAGTGGGACTGAGTTAATGTCCAGAAATAGTTCCAAATTCATATGGAACATCTAAACATAATATCTGAACAACATGGCCCATTCCCCATGAAGTCTCTTTGCCTCAACACCATTGTTAACCATGCTACATGGTCCTTTGCATCCTTTCTCATTAGGAGGCTCAGTGCTAATCGGAGGCCCTTGGCATAGAACATCTGTGTTAGAAAAGAGTTCAGGTTTAGATGGTAAGAAACTGAAGGGCTAGCCAATCCTAACTCTACCACTTGGTAGCTTAGTGACCTTGAACATATAACTTAACTGCACTGAGCTTTGGGTTCATTGTCTATAATATGAGAATAATAAAGTCTATCTCAAAGAATTATTGTGAGAATAGAATAAGTTAATATATGTGAACCTACTTAACAAATTCTGGTACTTAAAAAACAAACATATCCTAGTTGAATAGCTTAGTAGACATCTTAACTTCAGGTTCATTGTTTAACAACTTGTCTGTCTGTCAACAGAAATTGCTTTCCAAAAATCTCAAATTCTTCTTTGCCACACAACATGAAATAATAAGATTTGGGGAAAAGAAAGAATTATCTTTAAACTCAGCTTTTAGAATCAATGGTTTCCATATGGAGAAAACTCTTCACAAAGAGGATCAAATTGTTCAGTGAGTTGATCACATCCAGCAAGAGAGGTTTGGTTACATAGAACAGGGAAGGACTTTCTGACTTCAACATTTTAAAGGAAAATGTGGGATTTTTAAAGATGATCCTGGACTGAGACAGAACTAATGGAAAACTGTCCTGTGTATGGAAACTGCCTGAAGCCTGGGTGCAGCATCAAAAATGGAGACTGACTCTTGCACAAAAGAAGCTTGAGCAATTCATGGAGTGGGTAGAAATGCAAGCACAATTTCATGTAAATTTTTAATTTCAATCTTTAGTTGTATTGTACAAGTCAGTGTCTAAAGGATAAAACAATTTTGAGGTGAGTTGTGGGAATGAAACCATGGAAACCTCATATACTCTGGGAAAATGACAAAGAACAATCTTGAACAGTGTTGAAAAGGGATAAAGTGGAATCACTTGGTGGAACATGCCAGGCTGAATGGTCCGTGGATGCCTCAGGAGTGGAAGGCAATCGAAGGAAGGAAAAGTAAAGGTTTGATGGCTGCAGTAAAGGCATACAAGACAATTGAGCTGAGTAGCAAGCTGATAGAACCCTTGCTGAATAGCTCTAATTTAATTCTGTAAGACAAGTGATAAAGCTTTCTGCTAGGCAGGATGGTTTATATAAGGAAGGAACTAAAGGTGGGAGAGAAAAAAAGCTATTCCTATTTTCTAGATATGATACTTAGGTCCAATCCAGCCTGCGCCTGTGAGACTGAAGACAGTGTGGCTTTGAGAAGCCCTGTAGAGCAATGAATCATGGAATTGGTGATTTTCTGGATTAAATGAAAGAAGGGAGAGGTTTGACAAGGTTATGAACATAGGAGGCTGGCAGGAAAATGGAGCCAGTGACAACAACAGGGGCCTCTAGATCTGGTCAGGGTTTTTAAGGAGGACAGCGACAGAAAATAAGTCTGATTTTGGCTACTTGTACCCACATATGGCCCAAACTCTACCAGAAACAAAATCAAACTTTAAATAGAATAAATTCAGAATTCCCAGCTAAATAACATTGTGTTATTTTTATCATTGTGAAGTTCTGTTTTTCCCATTTAATATATGTGTAAAAAACTTATGAAGGTCATGCTTATCACTGACCTACATCTCATTTAAGGGAAAATGTATCTGCTATAGACATCAATAAAAGAATCTTTCCTCCCACCCCCTCCTCAGTACAGAACATAGCAGAGGAGCACATTTTTGGCAATTTTGCTGAGAGGGGAAATAGTTCATGCAAGATCATTACTTCCACCATCTGTCTTGCTCCAAAGTTCACCAGCTGCTAAATTAACACATTTCCCTTAGATCATCATTTTGGTCCTTTCTTAAACACTGGTCATTAAATAGATGAACTGTTACTAGGTCACTGTGTAGACTCCCTGATGGACATCAGTGCTGGGACCACAGTTGTTTGTGATGGAAATACAAGGTGTACCTAATCACTGAATATGTAACATAAGAAAATTTGACATTTTATCATTCGCACCTTGTTCTTCATAACTAACTGGATTGATTATTCTCCCAATTTACCAGATTTGGTAAATTGAATAATCCTCAGATATTTCCCCCCATCTCAAGACAAGTCCTCAGTGGATTTTCAAAGAATTTTGAGAGTGTATTCTCAAAAGAATGTATTACATTTTCAAACATNCAACTCACAGGAATAAAATTCCAAGCCCCAATGAAGGTTCCAAGGCTTTATATGACTGTCCTCTGATACTTTCTGACCTCCTCGCCTACTACTCCACTCCAACCTCACTCACCTCTTCGCTGATCCTTGAACGTTCCTAGTATGCTCCTCGGCATAGGCTGGGTGGACACCAGATCTTCTGCTTATAAAGGTGCCTCCCTTAGCCTTTCCAGTGACTGTTCTCCCGCAGAGAAGGCCCGTAGGCAGCAGCCATGGAACCCAGCCTAAATGCCATGATCCTGAAGTCCCACTTCCACAAAGACTGGCTGCAGTGGGGCCACGTAGTTTACCAAGTAAGCGCGGAAGATCCGCAGATGTAAGGCCGGGCAAGCCAAATCACGCAACATCCCGCGCCCTGCGTCTGGACCCACCCGGTTCATAGTGAGATGCCCCACAGTGAGAAACCACGCCAAAATGTGAGCCAGCAGGGGCTTCAGCTTGGAGGTGTTAAGGTTGGCCGGCATCCACAAGAAGGTGGCTGGGACCATTGGGATCTCGGTGGACCCAAGGAGGCGAAACAAGTCCACGGAGTCCCTGCAGGCTAACGTGCAGTGCCTGAAGGAGTACTGCTCCAAGCTCATCCATTTCCCCAGGAAGCCCTTGGCCCCCAAGAAGGGAGAGCTCTGCTGAAGAACTCAAATTGGTTACCCAGCTGACAGGACCAGTCATGCCCACCTTCTATATGGTGGAAGGTCTATAAGGAGAAAGCCAGGGTCATCACAGAGGAGGAGAAAAACGTCAAAGCATTTGCCAGTCTTTGCATGACTAGTGTCAATGCCCAGCTGTTTGGCATCCGGGCAAAAAGGGACAAGGAAGCTGCAGAACAGGATGTTTGAAAGAAAAAATAAAGTGCTGCTGGCAACCTGTGATGAAAGAGGAAGGAAGGAAAGAAGGAAGGAAGGAAGGAAGGAAGGAAGGAAGGAAGGAAGGAAGGAAGGAAGGAAGGAAGGAAGGAAAGGAAAGGAAGGGAGGAAGGAAAAAAGAAAGGTGCCTCCCTAGATATCCACACAGCTTGTTCTTTGCATTAGCTGAACTACAAGCTAAGCTAGTGCAGCAAAACAGTTAATTATTTCAGAATAGAATTTTATTTCTATATCTCATGTAAAAGTGCAGGGATGGTAGGGCAGTGCTGCCATCTCACAATATGGTCTCCAAGGTGGCTCCAGTTGTCACCATCTCCCAGGTAGCAAAGAAAAGGAAAGTGTCTTTAAGGAGATGACCCAGAAGTTGCACACATCTCTTCTGCTCACATCCAATTGGCCCAAAACTAGTCCATGGCACAGGTATTTGCAAAGAAAGCTGGGAAATGTAGTCAGTACAAACATCATTCATTTGCTTAGCAAAGACTCTGAAGGTTCTATTATTAAAGACATTAAGAGGATAAAGGGAAAAAATAAAATAAATATAAAAAATAAAAAAGAGGATAAAGGATACTGCAGTGTTATTAGAAGTCTCTGTCGTTTCCCTTCCTTTCCAGGACTCTGCTCAAATACCTCCTTATCAGAAAAATCTTCCCTTTTTGAGCTTCTGAAAATATCCTCCATTGTCATTTTTTATCCCTTTCCTGTACTTTTTATTCCTTTTTAACAAGTATCACCCATTGATACATTCTAGTGTTATTTGTTTATTCAGTGCTTCCACTCACCAGAATGAAACACTGAACATCCTAAGAGCAGGGATTTCGGTTTGTTCACTGCTGCACTCCCAGTGCCTAGAGCAGGGCTAGGCACATGGGAGGGGGACAATAAAGTTCCCGAACTTGTTGCAACAATGTTGATAAGCTTTTTTGATATCAGAGGGCTTATTCATTATGACTTTGTATCAACTGGACAAACAGTTAACCAAGTTGACTATTTGGAAGTGCTGAAAAGGCTGCGTGAAAAAGTTAGACGACCTCAACTTTTCACCAACAATTCATGGCTCTTGCATCACAACAATGCACCAGCTCACACGGCACTGTCTGTGAGGGAGTTTTTAGCCAGAAAACAGATAACTGTATTGGAACACCCTCCCTACTTACCTTATCTGGCCCCCAATGACTTCTTTCTTTACCCGAAGGTAGAGGAAATATTGAAAGAAAGACATTTTGATGACATTCAGGACATCAAGGGTAATGCGATGAGAGCTCTGCTGGCCATTCCAGAAAAAGAGTTCCAAAATTTCTTTGAAGGGTGGAGTAGGCGCTGGTGTCGGTGCATAGCTTCCCAAGGGGAGTACTACGAAGGTGACCGTAGTGATATTCAGCAATGAGGTTATGTAGGACTTTTTCTAGGATGAGTTAGCAAACTTAATTGTCTGACCTCATATATGGAGATTTATTATTGGAATTGGCTCATAGGATAGGGTTATGGAAGCTAAGAAGTCCCAGGATCTATCTGCCATCTGTAAGCTGGAGAACCAGGAAAACCAGCAGTACAATTCAGTCTGAGCCCAAAGGCTTTAAAATGTGGAGGCCAGTGGTCTAATGCCTGGTATGAGTCCAAAAGCTTGAGAACCAGGAGCACCAATGTCTGAGTGCAGGAGGAGATGGATCAAGCAGAGAAAGAGTGAATTTGCCCTTGCTCTGCCCTTTTATTCTTTTCAGGCCCTCAACTGATTGGATGATGCCCACCCACATTGGAGAAAGCCATCCACTTTATTCAGTCTACTGATTCAAACACTGACCTCTCCTGGAGACACCCTCACAGACACACCCAGAACTAATGTTTTACCAGCTATCAGGGCATTCCTTAACCCGTGGAGTAGACACATAAAATTAACCATCACGTGGAGCAAAAAAAATCCACCTACTGTTTTGAAGACAATGTGAAATCATTAAATGGAAGAAATTGCAACTTAAGGTGTTAAATGTTCTGCATAGTAATAAAAACTAAGGGTACATATCATGGGGGTTTTTTGGTGTTTTTTTTTTTAGGTTTTATTGGGGAATTGGGGAAGGGGAACAGGCAAGTTGTCGTTCTTCAATCTTTGTTGTGGAGGGCGCCAGTTGCCATCTGGCTTCCCGTCGGCAGCTCGTGGCCTCTAAGCTCAAGGTGCTGTGTTACAATCTTAGTTGCAGGTGGGTGTAGCTACCATCCCATGTGGGAGTCTAACCAGTAGCCTTGTTGTTAAGAGCACACACTCTATCCACTGAGCCATCCGGGCAGTAGCTCAGCTCAAGGTGCTGAGTTCAGTCTTAGTTGCAGGTAGGCATCGCCCACCACTGAACAGGTAATCTTGTTGTTACACCAGCTGAGTCATCCTGCCACCTGTTGGCAGTTCAGTGACAGCTCAGCTCGGGCACAGCATCACTGGCCCATGTGGGAATAGAACCGGTGGCCCTGTTGCTCAGAGCCCACGCTTTTAAGCCAACTCTTAACCAGCTGAGCCACTCAGCCGGCCCCACATCATGGGTTTTTTACTTAACCAAGTTAAAGGAGGTTGTTAGAAAACTTGGGGGTTAGATTAGACTGTCCGTTAAGATTCTTGTAGCTTCTTGAAGTTATTTGTGTCTTCATGTCCCAATATGTACCCACAGGACGTTGTGAACCTGAGCCACAAGGGGAGCGGAGCGAGAGCCGCCTGACCTTCGCTTCACCTTCTGCTGACAGCTGGGGAAGACTAGGAGAAGGAGCGGGCTGACACGGACCAGGGCTCTCCAGGTTTGACACTTGGTGTTCTACACAAGGCGATATTTAAAACTATGAAACATATAACCAATCATTTGAATGCCTTGTCTGGTCCATAGCGGAAGTGTAGCCACACACATGTGGGGTTAAGCCTTTTTGAAGGACATGGGTATTTCCACAGTCAGCCCTCCTGGTGAGAGAATGAGGCCCAGGATGGAAGAAGGAAGGAATTTCTCTTTCCAAGACTGGGCTCCAAGCTAGGAAGCTGCCTAGGCATTCTCTTTAGTGGTGCTCAGTGGGGGTTNTTTTTATCTACCTAAGTCTAGTGTTTAGTGAGTGCCACATCAATAGCTATTAGGTACAGAAAGTGAACTAAAGATCTCAATATGAGTATTTAAGTTTTTGTTTGCATGATTTTAGTAGCTATAAGTTTGCTTTTACTTTGCCTTCCTTCAGAATTCCAGTAAATGTTTTTCCAAGGTATTGACATATTCTGTAGGTATGCAAAAAACTAAAACATTTTAAAGTTTCTAAGAGTCTTTAAGGGATAACTAAATCCTTAGAAATGTGGGCAGGATCATAATTATTTACAATGATCATCACTCAAATTATCCCACTATCAAAACATTTCAAGAAATGAAGACATGTTAAAAAGCAAATTACCAGTGAAACATGTCTAAAGCATTGTATTTCACATACAATCCTATAAGAACATAGTGATTAAAAATATTCCATTTGATTAATTTTCATTACTAATTTAAAACACCCATATTAATTCTATGTTAACCATACAATTTTTTTTAACTATAGAATCATGGGTTTTATAAATAGCTCTGAATTGCATAGAAATTAAACAAATTATATTCATGAAGTGATTTTGCCATTCTTTTATTTCTTGGTGCTTTTTTGGTTTCTTGTGAAACAAACTCTAATCCTTATGCTTAGAATGTTCCTCTTTATATAACTTTCTAAATTCTTCTCATCCTTCAAAGCCTAGCTCAAGTCTTCACCTATTAGAATATAATCTTCAGGAGGGCAGGGATTTTGCCAGCTTTGTTAAATGTTGTATGACCATTACTTAGAAGAGTACCTAGTGCTAGGAAGTGCTCTATTAATGCACACTGAATACAAGATGAATAAATAAGTAAACAAATTAATATCCCAGATTGTATGGCTCACTCCCTCCTCTAAACTTCTAGAGCACGTGGACTCAATCCATATGACTCTTACCATGTACATTTTGTGGTGAGCTTCTGTGTTGTCCACCAAACAGTTATAGTCCTCCTCCTAGCATAGGGTACAATCACATTTCCCCACCCCTTTGAAGTTAGATGTGGAGATGCACTTGCTTTACACAATGACATATGAGCAGAAGTGACAAGTGTAACATCTAGGAGGAAGCCCCAAGAACCACTGGGTGATTCATCACCTTCCCTTTCTCCAGCTTCAGTGACTGTACAAGTGTCAGTATGGAGCCCTCATCAGCCTGGGTTCCTGAGTGACGACAATGAGCAAACCTCCCCTGTCAATCTGTGAAGGCCATATAGGAGGAGTGAGAAGTAACCTTTGTCGTTATAACCCTCCAAAATATGGAAGCTATTTGTTTCTGCAGCAGAACCCAGCTGTCCCTGACTTGAGCACACTTTGTACCTGTATATTTCTGTTCATTTGTGTCTTCTGTCTCCAACTGGATCCTAAACTCATTGAAAGAAGTAACTATGCCTTATAGTCATTTGATTTCCCTTTTTCCAGTTCAGTACCTTAAACATGGTAGACACTTCATAAATGTTTACTGACTGTGGGGAGTAGTGATCATAACGATGGTGTTGGTGGTAGAGAAGAAGATGACAGTAACATGAAGCCAATATCAGGTGTACTTTTATTTTGAACCAACCACTTTGGCCTCCATATTTGTTTTTGTTTTAAATGCCTCTGTATTTTTTGAATGCCCGCTCCCCTTTTTTTTAAGTAGAGTTTACTATGGTTTTGGACCTTATAAAATAGGTACGTTTTCATCATATTTGCTATGTAACCAGAAACCTGATCAAACAGAAACTTTTTTGTAAACAATGATGAGGTTTTAGTCATATATGTTAGTCAGTTTCATGTTAAATTCGATTGTTAGCTATAAATCATAATTGGAAATTGTGATTAAGAAAACACCTCTTGTGTAAACATGCTTTCAGCCAGTCACTCACCTGGTTTCAAATATATGTCCCTCTTTCTTTGCTTTATAATGCCTAGCATAGTACTGAATATTTTGCAATCTCTAAGTCAGTTTCAATGACTGTCCATTCTGGAAACACCCTTTTTAGAAAATGAAAAAATAAATCCACCCCTGGAGTTTAGCTTGGGGTGACCATAAATGGCTTTAAATGCTATGAATAAATTTTCCTGTGGAAATGAAAAAGGGCTTCCTACATCAAGTTATTTGTACAGCCTTGGACAGAGGATTATGGTAACATTTACCATGTTTTCCTATAAGAACAACTGAGCCCATATGTAATTTATAATTTCATCTTAAAAAGTATGACAATTCTCCTGGGGCTACTTCCTCAAAATTACTTAATCCTAGCAATTTATAGGACATCTAGAGACTGCACCACTTAAAAATGAAGGAGAAACAAGGTCAGTCTTTCTGTTTGTTCTCCCCCAGCATGGACTGTCATCATCTCCCCCCTTGCTCTGGTTCACCTCACAGACATTGATACCACCGATACCTGCTCTTTGTCTCCCACTGCTCTGTTTTCACTTTTTCACACAGCCCCAGGGTTGGGATTTCTCCTCCCTCCTGACCTTCATCAGTATTTCAACCTCCCATCCTTTCTCCAATTACAGTGCATATCTTCAACTTCAACATTGATTCCATATCCCTGTTCTCATTTTCTCTTTCCCTAAGTGCTTTGGAGAGAGAAGATAATTGAGGTATGTCTCTTAGAGATCACTATCTTCTGCTGACACTGAACATCTCCCCAAACAGATGAATGGGCAAAGTAATGCTTAGAATAAAAGCAGGAAGATATGGTGGAATACCGGAGGAGAGACAGAGGGTGTTGTTTATTCTGTAGAGTCTGATTGGTGGAGGCTGAAATAAAATTAACTACAATTTTATGCAAAGAGAAGGTGGTCATATGAAGCTTATGAGCGAAGAAAATAACGTCACCCCCAGACTTTTACATGTGATTTTTAATTCCCGGATCAATCTACTTTCCTTCTATACTCACCACCCTTACTTCCTCTCTTTCTCTCATTTAAAATCCATCAGCACATCCAAGTACTTCTACTTTAGAAATACACTGTAAGCACATCCACCATTAGCACTCTAGTCCAAGTCACCATAATATCGTGCGTGTACTACTGTGGTGATAACCTCCAAATTGGTCTCTCTGCAGTTCCACCATTGCCTCCCTGTTCTATTCTCAATACAACATCCAGGATGATCTTTTAAAAACAGAAGACACCTAATGTCATTTCTNGTTTCCTCAAGAGGGGAACCCACCAGGGAAATCAGTCTGGCATTATAATGAATTATAATTGATGAGTTGCTGGAGGTTTAGTGTGGACAAGGCTGAGTTAAAAACTCCAGGGGAACCCACTCATGGGGGCCCTCACAGTATTGTGAGATTTACCTCCAGGAGCTCTCAACCAGGTTTGCACAGTAAATATTAGAGAAAAATCCCCTCATGCTTCCAGCAGAGGGAGAGGAAAGCGGACCATTTAGAAATATGCCAGAACACTATTAGCAAGGCCTGTCCTGGGGAGAAACGAGTTAAGGAGTCTAACCTGCTAGGGTATTGTCAGGGCCTAAATGACCTGGGGAAAGGAAATACCCAATTTCAACCCACGCTAGCCATCCTGTTCACCTAAGAGGTGCGGACAAAAAATTGAGAAACACTTGTGAGCTCATAGTCCAGATGCAGATGCTCACTAAAAGACTGAGGCCTACTCATAGCACTGTAGTATGCTTTCTCCACCCCTGCACCTCCTCACCACGTCACTAAAGGCATAGTTACATCAGTTCCTTTTGCTTGACACATCATGTCTGGTTACCAAGAAAAAAATGGCAAGGCATACCAAAAGACAAAACACACTATTTTCAGAAACTGAGCAAGCACCAGAACCAGGCAAGGCAGGAATGCTGGAATTACCAGACTGGAAATTTAAAACAAGTTTGGTTACTATGCTAAGGGTTCTCATGGATCAAGTAGACAGCAGGCAAGAAAGACTCCACCAGCCATTGTTGGCTTAGAAGATGGAAGGGAGCCACAAGCCAATGAATGAGGGCAGTCTCCAGCAGGCAGAAGAAGCAAGAAAGTGGATTCTCCCCTAGATGCCCCAGAAAGGAAAACAAGTCTACCAGCACCTTGATTTTAGCCCAGTGAGACCTATTTCAGGCTTCTCACCTCCAAAACTGTAAGATAATAAAGGTGTGTTGTGTTAAACCACTAAGTTTGTGGTAATGTGTTACAGCAGCAGTTGGATTAACATAGATATGTTCTTGGCCAATTACATACACCACACTATAGAGTATTTTTGAGTCCACTTTCTCCTTCCAAGGCTGGCCCTGGCACTTGGCATTGTCCTCAGTCTGGGAAAGGAAGAACTGGCAAATGTCTGACCTCAAGCAGTTACGCGACCAGCCAACCTGCTGGGCCACCGAGACCAGGGTAGCTGGCTGAATGCTGGAGGATCGGGTGGGTAAATGTGATGCTGAGGAAAGTGGGGGTTCCACGGAGGGCTGGTTCTTCCTCCTGCATCTCCTCAAAGATCACAAAACCCTGTCACCCTGCAAATTGTAATTTTACTTAATTTTTTTAAAGAATAAAGACAGTTACAATTAAGGTCTAACCTGGCTAAACGGGGGACCCCCACCCCAACTACAGTTCAGGAGCAGAGATCCCCTAGAGCACACGGAGGTGAGGAGGGCTTCCTGTGACACACGGGGACTGTTACTGTGAGCTCCTATCGGGCTGGTCCTGGACTTTCTGATTCTCCTTCACAGTTAGATTCTACCTCAGGACTGCCATTGCCAAGACAATTGGGCTCGAGAAAATAACTTATGCTCTCCAACTTAGTTGCCTCCTCAATCAAATGCCAGCTAGCACTGCCCAATTCAGAGACTCTGACTATATATACATCCACAGCAGGTACTTAACCAAAGCTCTTGAAGGACTGTGTGAGGATTTCATTGTTTAGAGCTGCTTTCTCTCTGCTGTGAAGTCCAAGGTTTTGTGCACACTTCATCTTGAAATGGATTGTGTGTATGTGTATTTACAAAATTACAATAAATTAAATATGCAAAATTCTGTTTCTGATTGTGGGTCTGCTCACTAGAGTAAACACTCTCCACTGAGAATCCTTCTCTCTATGGAGCCAGTTAGGATCATACAGCATTCATTGATTACATCAGAGAAATATTAGAAATGGATGTTTTGCCAAGACTTTTCCTCCTAGCCTAGACACAGAGCTTAGAGTGCTTCTACCTCGAAATAGTCTTTGTGTCATGGATTTATAAATTCTGACATGCTTTGTGATCTTCAGGATGCTAGAGTCTTTCCTAATAGTCTCCTTATATTTGAGAGGCTGCTTAGAATACTAACAACTCCCAAAGCTCAGTGTCTCTAAATAAATGATGCAACTTTGTTTGTTTTTACTAGTCATCGTTGACTAGTTGGCTAGCTCCTAGTCCTCATGGCCCCTAAGCAATGCAGTCTGTTGCTAATCCTGACTTCATGCAAAAGGACTGTAAACTTTTGCCCCACATTCCAGGAGTTTGGCTCAGTCACCCTTTCTGGACCATCTCTGTGATAAGGTCTCATAACTAGGATTCTGGGTGCTGAGAATTTTGCCTTTCAACCTGCTGAATTCTCTAGCCACTTGAGGCTCAAGGGTATGCCATGCTTTTGTCAATCTTTCTTCTGGGATCAATCCTAACCACTAGCTGCTAACAGCCTTTCTCAGTATCTTCTGCCTACCTAAGTTCTTGTTAAATCCCAGGATGTCACCACCTGCTAGAATTCCATGCTGGAACACCCTACAACCTTGTGGTGATGCGCCACCCCAATATCATTCCTGCCCAGCTACCTAGTCTGCTGACTGCATTTTTTTCTTGGCACCTGTTCCCTGGTGTTTCTTTCCCCACCCCTTGCAGGCTGCTTATCCTCACTGCAGTTAACTGGGCTGTGCCTGGCCATATCCCAAGATATGTCAACAATTGATAGATCACACTTTAGAAGTCAGAAAATCTTACTAGACTGAAATGTTAATTAGGACAGGAATTCTCGGAATGTAGCAGCAGGCAGAGTCATCAAGGTTTGGATGGTGGGGAATGTGTAAGCATCACATTAGGGTATCACTCTGAGCAAAATACAAAATGAGATGCTGCAAACTGAAAAAAAAAATGGCTGCTGATTTTCCAAAGCCTAAAAGTTTATAAATTTCTTTTTGCTGTTTTTTTATTTATATGTTTTTGAAAATTTTTTTAATTGCAGTGAAAGACACATAAAATTTACCATCTTAACCATTGTTAAATGTACTGTTTAGTGGTATTTAAGTATCTTCACATTGTTGTACAATCCTGGCCACCATCCATCTCCAGAACTCTTTCATCTTGCAAACCTGAAACTCCATACCCATTAAACAATACACTCTTCTTTCCTCCCTCCCTCCAGACCCTGACAACCACCCTTTTACTTTCTGTCTTGATGAATTTAACTACTTTGAGTACCTCACATAAGTGGAATCATATAGTAGCTGTCTTTTTGTGACTGGCTTATTTTATTTAATGTAACGTCTTCAAGGTTCATTCATGTTTTGGCATGTGTCAGGATTACCTTCCTTCTTAAGGCTGGATAAGTCCATTTCATGTATATATCACATTGTGTTTATCCATTCATCCCTTGATGGACACTTAGATTGCCTCCACAATTTAGTTATTGTGATTAATGCTGTTATGAACAAGGACATACAAATTAGCTTTTGAATCCCTGTTCCATTCTTTTGGGTATACCCTAAAATAGAATTGCTGGGTCACATAGGTAATTCTTTTTTTAATTTTTTGAGAANAATGACACAGGTTTCCAACTCTGGAGTCAATATACCATCAGGTACACTATAACTTGGATAGTTAAATCCAAGATTATAATGACAGTAATGAATTTAATCCTCAATTGAGAAATGTGTAAATTGACATCTGAGAAAATGAGTTCTTGGCCGATAAACTGTTTGTCCTGCTGGAACCCTGGCAGCTACTCACTCTACCAATCTGCCTCTTCCATATTTGTCTGGGTCTACCTCTAAACTGGCCCAAATTAAATCCAAATCTGTGGATATTCCTGACATACAAAAGTACTGGCAGCAAGCCAAGCAATCTGGTTTTTATTTTGGTTCTGCATTTTAGTTTAATGAGCATGTCTTGGAACCCAACTTTCGATCAATCAAATAGTATTATTTATTGATCCAAAAATATAGGTAAGGCATTGTGTCACTGGAATCAAAGATGAACAAAATAGAGTTGCTACTATATATTAAGATACTCACAGTCCAATGAGGGGGAGAGACATATTAACTGATCAGTAAAATAAGCTGCGATAAATCTAACATTGGAGTTTATGCAGGGATCAGGAAAGCATTCCCAGAAGCACATCTGAAATGCATCTTTTAGAACAGAGTCAGCAGGGAGAGGGAAGAGTAAGAGAAGGGGGCCGAGGGCACGTGAGCAAAGCTCTAGAGCCTACATACAGCATGGTGTGCATTAGCTGTGCCTCTGCATCACCAGGATCAAGATCTCTGAAACCTCAAACACCTTTTTTAATCCAACTTCCACTGTAGGCTCCCAAGTGAGGGCCAAGTCACAGGCGCATACTCTGGGCAAGGCCACATTCTTAGTAGCACAATGTATTTGAAGCTGATGAGCTGTGCATGACCATGCACTGGAGTTTGCAGCCCTGCTCTAGTGGAGGGAAGAGAAGGGAGGACCTGGCTTCTCACCAAGTGAGTGGGTGACTCAAGAACATCAACAACCATCCAAAGGAAGAATCAAAGGCTAAGGGAAGGACTCAGAAAGAGCCTTCAGGAGGGAGTAAGAATTGTTAATGTCCAACATTTTTTACCCTCTCCTGGACGGCTTTACCCTCCAACACAGCATCTCAGTTGTTTGTCCTGGACCCTTCTCTGCATTCCTTTTCTCCTCCTAGTGTGGGGAGGCTACAGATGGAAGAGAGCACGACCCCTAGTGGTTGGAGTGTGACAGTAACTGATCTGGGAGGCAAGGGCTTGGGGGTCAGGACTAGTATACACGCAACTCTGTATTTCCCAGAGGCTAAGGTGAAAAGCAAGGCGTGGTAAGCACTAGAGGGTTTAAGCTGGGGTGAAATCCTGGGGGCCTTATATGTCTTTTCAAGTAGTGTAGAGCAGTGCTGTCCAAAAGAAATCAAATGCCAGCCACATTCATAATAGCCACACTGAAAAACAGCAAAAA
>NW_017732189.1:379883-397827 GCF_001890085.2 Hipposideros armiger | reverse complement strand
GACTGAGGGTTCAGTGCTAGAAATGTTGACTTTGAGGCACTTACAGGAAAAAGGAAAGATGAGTAGCAGATGTTTGGATTTTGAGTCTGAAGTCCAAGGGAGAGGTCATGGCTGAAGATATAATTTGGGAGTCCAACATAAAACTCAAAAACATAAAGTTGATGAGATTACTCAGAGAAAGTGTGTAGAATGAGAAGAGATGAGGACAGGGAAGAAACACTGGGAAACAGGAAAACACGGGATGTTGACAAAAAGGATATCTGTGAAAAGTCCAAAAATGACAGCAAGAGAGAACCACCAAGAGGTTGCCAAGTCCCCGAAGCCCAGGAGTGGACCCTTCACTGAGTCTTGAGAAAGAACTCATCAGTTCGTTCATTCAACTAATACTTATTGAGCTCCTATCTGATGCCAGGCACTGTTTCAGATGATGTGGATACAGGGACGAACAAAACAACAGAAATCTCTGCCCACATATGATTTACACTGTGGTACCAGAGCAGCAAAGAGGTCCAACTAGATGAAGAATGAATAGAGGCCAGTGGATTGAAAATTAGCATGGCTTTTGTGAACAACTGGTGAACTGCTTTGGTGAGTTGTCCCAACAATGATAAGCTCAGAAGGCAGATTGTTGTGTCCTGAGGAAATAGGAGGTGAAAGAGCAGAGATAGGGGGTGTAAATTACTCTTCTGAGAAGTTGTATAAAAAGGAAGGAGCAATGGGGCACTTGATAAAAGTGGCACAGTTTCATGTTTGTTTTCCTTTGGCTAAGAGATTCTTACATGGATTTGTGTGCTAGCCATGAGGGAAAAGGAGCCTGGAAATGGAAGAAAGTTGAAGATTTGAAGAGATGATCCTTGATGGAGCCAGGTTCTGAAGCAGAGAGGAGGGGAGACTCTCCAAGAGCCTTGTGCATGAAGGACAGCTTAGGTATGTATTTAGGAGCAAGACTCTCTTTTACTATTCTTTTTCTAATGACCACTAAAAGAGCATCCAAATACAAAAAGAACATAAGGGAGGCATATACATTTCGTTAAGGTCTTCTATAAGAGAGAAGCTTTTTTTTTTTTCTCCTCCTTTGCCCCATTTTGCACTCTGGACCCTGTCTTCCCCCTACCCCTGGAATATCTTAGTGGCTAACACACAGGTGCAAACAGGAACCAGAATGGCCTCCCCAGCCTGTTCAGAGCCCTGCTTGCCACAACTGACCACCTAATCAGGTCCTCAGCTAGGAGAGCTGGAGTGCCACATTTTCCTGGCAGCAGAAGTATTCCTGATTCCAGGAGCCGCTAGTTCTCCAGGGCCCTGATGTGCAGCTGGAGGGGACCAGGCAGCACCTGGCTGGCACTGGGAACAGGAGAGATACCTGTATGGATTCCCCAACTGGATGGATGTGTGGATCATTGACCTGGACTGCTCACGGAGATACACAGGATAGGCCCTGGCCTCTAGGACAGCCTTCCCTAAAGGAGAGCTTTCAGCCTAGTGTGACAGATTTATAAGGAACAGAGAGAAGGCTCACACAATTCCTCTACTGCATCTCCTCTGCCTGCTCTGCCTCATTGCTCCAGTGCATCTTTCTAAATGAGGACAGGGCTGATTTTAAAGAACCACTATGAGGGGAGTTTCTTTTCACTGACTGCACTGACAGCTGGTTGCCTGGCTCATTACCGAGGTCCTCTCTGTTTCAGCCCACAAGACAGAGACAGTGTGGAGGGTGCCGCCCTTTCTAGCTTCCCTTGGACCAACACACCATAACAACCATGCAATTTCAGTGCATCAGACATGCTCATTGAGCTCTCCAGGACACACTGACACAACTCTTTCCTTCCTGATATAGAAATCAAAACAAACCTTATCTTCCTAGGGTGGTAACATCAGCCTCTTCCCATCTGAGATCACAGGCCAAATCTTAAAACTATGACAGCCTAAAAGAATATATGGAAATAATAACAAAAAAATCTCTATAGGGCAAATAAAAGAGAAAAACTAGAGGTTTGTATATGTATATATCTGAAATACCAGTATCATATGTGTGTGTAAATATGTAGAGATGTGTGTGGATGTATACCAGTATATGTGTGTGTTTGTAGATAGATAGGTAGGTAGGTAGGTAGGTAGGTAGATAGAGATATATGCATATATTAAAAACATACACCCTAAATAGTAAATATGCACTAAGAAAGCCAGGAAATAATTCATTTCTCTAAAGTGCTCACCTACATAAAACAGAATAAAAAATGAGAGTTTGGGCTTTTAAAAAAATTACTTCTAACGTGATTTATTTATGATTACAAAAAAACCAGATGGAAAGCAGTCTGGAGCAAAAATCTGTTTCATCACTGGAGTGAACAAACACAATTAGAATGCTAAAAACATTAAGTCTCATGAAACTGAACAGAACAAGGGCTTTTTTCCTCTTTTTTTTTCGATGGTGATTGGATGAACTACAGCCACCTAAACTCCAGTAATCTCTCGAGACTCAATATCCCTTACAGCATCAGCTGCAAGCAAAAGAAAAAGAGCTGGCTAATTTGAACTGAATCATTAATATTCATTTTTTATCTTGCTACAGCTGTAGCAACTGTGGTCTGTCATCTTTACTTGCCATGTGGCAGTGCATTTCTTTTGAAGAAAGCAGGATTGGCAAGCTTCCCTCACTTACTTGCTCATTCATTCATTCATTTTCCTCTTAAAAAAAATCCCTAGAGTTCTCTTCAAGTGACTTTTAAGTAACCTGCGCTGGAACAATTAGAAATCCATTTATTGTTACTGTACAATTTTTTTCAGCCATGTATTTTAAGCAAAATAACACTTTATATTGATTACACTGAAAGTACTAAGAATTCTTTAAAAGTAAAACCATAGAATAATTTTTGCCATCAATTTCAACAACAAAAAAAATCTATACATGGGGCCGGCTGAGTGGCGCGATGGTTAAGAACTGGCTGGGACGCCAGAGGGCCCCGGTTCGGATCCCACATATGAGGGCCAGTGACACTGCCCTCCATAGCTAAGATGCTGAACAACAGCTCAACCTGGAGCTGGGCTGCCATGAGTCGCCGGCGACGGTGTAGGCTGCAGCTCCTGCTGCAGTGGGTTGCCATGGGCTACCATGTGTAGCCAGCAGCCGCAGTGAGCGGCCGTCCAGAAGCCCGCGACTGATCTGCCTCACCAGGAAGAGCACAATGATGGTGCCAACTTGGGCCAGTGAAGCAACGTCCTCCACAACTAGACTGAAGAACAAAAGGACAGCAACTTGTCTGTTCCCCTTCCCCCGGTTCCCCAGCGCTGTTGCCACCCCCCAATTCCCCAATAAAAATCTTTAAAAAAAATCTATACACATAGGAAAAACATTGTGTAAAAATGTATCCAGTTCTTTTAATATGCAGAAGATGGAAAGGCAATTTCCACTGTTTATCACAACAGCATGTGTAAACTACCTAGACATTCCTGTTCTTGCTCTAAAAATACAAAGACAAGGTTACAGCATACAGAAGTGAACTATTGGACTGGCAAAATGGCTCAGTTAGTTAAGAGTGAGAGCTCTGAGCAACAGGGCCGCCGGTTCAATTCCCACATGGGCCAGTGAGCTGCGCCCGAGCTGAGCTGCTACTGAGTTCAGCTGATGAGATCATGTGCTCCTAACAACAAGGTTGCTGGTTCGACTCCCACATGAGATGGTGAGCTACACCCACCCGCAACTAAGATTGAACATGGCACCTTGAGCTGAGCGGTGCGACTGGACTTGGAGCTGAGCTAGCTGCGCCTTCCACAACTAAGACTGAAGGACAACAAATTGGCTGTTCCCCTTCCCCAATTCCCCAATAAAATCTTTAAAAAAAACAAAAACAAACGTGAACTATTAAAGGCATTTTAAAGCTAAGGGGCAAACCTCATTTAGTAACACTGTTTTTCTTTGTCTTATTTTTCTTTGTAGGTACCAATATCCATTTATAGTATTTGAAGGTTTTTCTTTTATTTTTTAACCAAATCATATTTTATTATCCAGTTCATTTTTAATAAATATATTTTTATTTTAAAAAATGGAAAAAAGTTTATTATCCTGCCAGTCATATAATCATATTAAACATTTGAATTTTTTCATTTGCATGGATTTCTATTAGTTGTTATTAAACTATATTAGTAATTTTTATTCTGCTTTTTACTCTTTTTAAAAACTATTTTTTTTAAAATTGTGGTAAAATACACATAAGCTAAAGTTTACCATCTTTACAGTTCAGCAGTGTTAAGTACATGCACATTGTTGTACAACCAATGTCCTCAATTCTTTCTATCTTGCAAAACTCAGACTCTATACCCATTAGGCAACAACACCCCATTCCCTCAGCCCTTGAGAACAACCACTCTACGTTCTGTCTCTATAAATTTGACTACTCTAAGTACCTCATACAAGGGGAATCATACAGTATTTGCCTTTTTGTGATTGGCTTCTTTCATTTAGCATAATGTCTTCCAGGTTCATCAGTGTTGTATCATGTGTCAGAATTTCCTTCCTTTTTAAGGCTGAATAATAGTCCATTGCATGTGTGTACCACATTTTGTCTATCCATTCATTGTTGATGAACACCTGGGTTTCTTCAACCTTTTGGCTATTGAAAATAATGCTGCTATGAACACGGCTGTGCACATATCTCTTCAGGACCCTGCTTTTAATTTCTGTGAGTAGACACCCAGAAGTAGAATTGCTGGATCATGTGATAATTCTATTTTCAGGTTTCTATGAGGAACTTCCACACTATTTTCTATAGCAGCTGCACCATTGTACATTCCCAAATAAAGTGCACAAGGGTTCCAATTACTTTACATCCTTATCAGCACTTGTTATTTCCTAGGAGTTCCTGATAGCAACCATCCTAATGGGTATGAGGTGGACTGTATCGTATTCTTAATGAGCATTTTAAATAACTATATAATATACTATGTAGTATATACAAGGTGTGACAATTAAGTTCATGAACTCATCCTAGAAAAAGTGCTACATACCTCATTGCTGAATATCACTATGATCACCTTCAAAGTCCTCCCCTTGGGAAGCTATGCACTGACACCAGTGCCTAGTCCACCTTTCAAAGAAATTTTGGAACTCTTTTTCTGGAACGGCCATCAGAGCTGTTGTTGTATTTACCCTTGCTGTCCTGAATGTCATCAAAATATCTTCCTTTCAATATTTCCTTTACCTTCGGATAAAGAAAGAACTCATTGGGGACCAGATCAGGTGAGTAGGGAGGGTTTCCCTATACAGGTATTTGTTTACTGGCTAAAAGCTCCCTCACAAACAGTGCCATGTGAGCTGGTGCATTGTCATGAGGCAAGAGCCATGAATTGTTGGAGAAAAGTTCAGGCCATGTAACATTTTCATGCAGCCTTTTCAGCACTTCCAAATAGTAAACTTGGTTAACTGTTTGTCCAGTTGGTACAAATTCATAATGAATAACCCCTCTGATATAAAAAAAGTTTAGCAACATCACTGCAACAAGTTCACGAACTCCTAGAAACAATTATTTACTTAACTATAACCCTTTTGTTAAATATTTAGGTTGTTTCCATTCAGGCATGAGTTATAGAGCCGCGAGCTGTTCGTTTAATCTTATGAACCAACAATATACATAAACAAAAACACACATAAAATTAAGTTATGTAGGGGAGGTAGTGGGGGAAAAAATTAAGTTATGTATTGATCAGTAAATGAATATGCTGTGACCAGACTTGCAGGAACCTAATGCTGTATTTCCCCTAGGAGGAATGATTCAGTATTCACTGATTCTGTTAACCACGACTTTATACTTGTGATAATGACCACAAATAACTATAGTAGAATTGACCGTCTTTGTATACTTTGCTTAAAAACCTTTAAAAAGTCCTCATTGTTACAAAGTTTATATTCCTAAGCTTCTCATTCAAGACCTACACCTTTATGCCCTAAACACATCCTTTAAACCTTGTCTTTGACTAGTCCCCAGTGTGAACTTTGGTTGCTAAGAAAGATTCACCTATGGCTGTGAAGCTAGCGGGCTGAAATGAACGACTGGAGCTCTGCCAACAGAAGGCTATCTGGTGGGAAAGACAAATTCTGGTTTAAGATAAAATTCTTCAGCAAAAAGTTCCTTATTTCTCAGGCACCCAGAAAAAGGCCCTGGATCCTTACTTCTCTTGGCAGCATGCTTTCAGGGTCTTTGTTTCTAGAAAATTGTTTTTCTGTTACCATGTTACTGCTGCATTTGCAGTCTTTTTGTCAAGTTGGACGGTAGTTGTTCCCATTGATGTGAATTCCCAGCACACTGATGTTAACGCTGACATTCTCTTAGAACACACTCAGTCTCGTGGCCCGAAACGGTTCCAGAAAGCATAACCAAATAATGATATCACAGAGCATAGCCTTTATGTGTGAGTGCAAACGTTTCTAATCAGCTTTCAGAGATCTCTAGTATTAAGAATTACAGATCATGGGTTTTGGCTCTGTATTCAACTCCGAGGAGATTGCTTGCTGTCATGTAAACCTTCTCCATCACCCCAAATCTTCGATAGTCTGATATGTCTTCACAGCCTGTGTGACAGTGTTGGGGGAAATAAAAAGGGTGTGTCACCCACATTCACCTCTTCGCTGACAACAATGCAAGGCAGCGTCACTGTGCCAAGTAGCATAGTGGTCCCGGAGCTCTAGGCAGTGGCCCTTAACAAGGTCATCAGCAGCTCTCAGAGGAATGGCAGTGGTAAGAGGCAACTGCAGTATGGAACAGGCTCAGAAGTCGATGCAAAATGATGCCCCTTTTCCAAATATACTTTCAGGAAAGGCAAAGATCTGTGTTACACATCATGCATGGACATGTGCCTCCAATGACTCCATGACCTACATGACTAAGTCCACATTCTTCAGGTTCAAAATCATCAGCTAGGCCAGCCCTCTTCACCACTCACGCCGTCTATTCCACCCAACCACTCACTGTTCTCCAACCACATCACTTCCTCTTCAGACTCCATTCACCACACATGTAGGGATTGTCCTTCTCTTTTTCTGAATAGTTAGTGCCTCTAAATCATGGTCTCCTCCAAGCCTTCCTAGAACCCCTCAGGCCAACACAGTTACTCACATCTTCCTGGGTTTGAGTAACTTTGTGCCTTCTCATCCTGCATTCTAGAACTACCTGTATTGTAGTGATTCATTTTCATGCCTGTCTCCACAACTAGCCCACGGGACTCACTGAGAACAGGGATGGAGTCTTTCTCCTATTTGTATCTCTGATGTCAGCCTAGTCTTCCTCACATATGTAGGTGGCTAGGGTGTTCTGATGATTAAATGATTGAATACAGGGATACATTTTTGAGATGTTAATTAATATACTTTGGTCTTGGCTATCCCATGGCTCCCTGTTAACAGTGAAGTCTTGCTAGCTCAGCAGGTGGAGTTCCTTCTAAAGTTAGAAGAGAACTACCGATAAGACCAGGTCTTATATTAATTTTTGCTCCAAAAGACACATTTTATTCACTTATTCATGTACAAAAATCTACATTTATTCAAATACAGACATGTTTGGCTGACAATCTTAACTGGGGCTTATTTTGGGGTAGGGCTTATTTTCAGGGAAACACAGTAGGTGGCAAGACTCGCTGTTCTAGGAAAGAAAGCCATAACATAAGAGAAGTTCTAACCAGACACTAAAAGGAAGTGGAAGTCCCACTCCATCCAGCCCAGTGGAGAGAGGGAAGGAGAAAAAAGATGGAGGTCGGGGAAATAAACACTTAGGCAATTTGTTCTGAGTTTTCTTCAGACAAACTCCTAAAGAAGTGGGTACTCTATTCAGGGGAAACTGAAAGCAGAGGGATGTTGAGTCCCACTCCCTGGTTAGAGCTCTGGAATGGACATACGGGGTGGCCCCAGGCAAGCCGCAGGATCCTACACTGAGAGAAGGTCTGATTGGTGCTCCTGAGGCCCCTCCTCCTCTGTGGTGTGGAAGGATCCAGACATTCATCCAAGCCCCTTCAGTAATCAGCACATAACTGAAAGGGACCTGCCATGGGGATCATAAAAGAAATGGTGAGGCAACTTCCGCACGGAGCGGTGGCATGGACAACTTAAGCCAAAGGCCAAATGCAGAACTTGACTAAGACATAGAGAGGCCCATAGTACCAGAAAGAGCTGAGTTAGGTCTGGTCTGCAAGGAGGACCACCCGGCCCTGCCAAACCAAGAAAACAGGCCACAGACCACCAGCTTCAGGCTTCAGCTACAGACATCGCCAGAGCCCCAGTGACTGGGGGACACCTGGAGGACTTTTGGGAATTTCAAAAGGCTGTGAGATCTCTGTGTGTGGGCCCAAGGGCCTCCCCCCTCTTCACAAAGTCATATCCATATCCATACCATAGTTACTACATTGGGAAGAGCAGGGATTGGGGCCGAAATCTCAAAGACACAGTATTTATGTGTATAAGAACAAGTTAAAGTGTTAAAAATGACTAGGGTATATATTTAACAGGCCAGATAGGGGTTCCCACCTCACCTTTATCCAAAGAGGTAAGAGCTTGAGAAGAGAATTTGCCCAACTAAAGAAAGAACTGTATTTGAGGGTGTGGGAAAGTGGAATGCGTGGATTGCTGTATGTTAATTTTTCAGCCCTACTACAGTACAAATGGAAGAAAAAAAGACAAAGAAAGGCAGTGGACACACAATGTGATATATAGATGATGTATTACAGAATTGTACACCTGAAACCTATGTAATTTTACTCACCATTGTCACCCAATAAACTTTAATTAAATAAATAAAAAGGAGAAAGGTTCTGTAAATATATGAAAAAAACCAAAACACCCAGCAGTGAAACACTGATGGTGCCCTGGGGCTTCTGTGCCATTTTGCCCAGTAATATGCCTCTTGCTTATGTTTTCATGCCTTCCTCTTTTGTGACCGATCTGTGCTTCCTCAAAACCCTGTTAAGAAAAGAAATCTTCAATGAGAACCCTTACTCTGGGCTTCAAAAGTCAGCCGCACTGCTGTCAGGTATAATTTGCCCCTTGGCTGCCCCTTGCTGACACATTCAGAAGCTGTGTGTGTGCGTGCATGTGTGTGTGTGTGTGTGTGTGTGTGTGTGTGTGTACGTGAATGCACATTTATGTATGTGAGTGCATGTGCCACTTTTGCCATCTTTGGGCTGGAGGGGCCTTAGGGAATCATAGCCCAACACTCGTTGTTTACAATGAAGGGACAAAGGACTTACCCATAGCCAACCACCTTGTTGCTGGGGGCTAGGGACTGAAGCAGCCCCCATCTGACACCATGTTTGACACCATGAACACTTGCGTCCAGCCTGAAGTCTTTGCTTCCAGTTCAAGCCTTTGAATTCTGAACTAAATTTAACATGCCTAAAAAACTAGTCACAGGGCGAAAAGATCCACGGGGCAATAATCAATTGCTTTCACTGGGCTCCATTCATTTGTGTTTCTGTGGACAACAATCATTTGCATGATAACCATTTTCTACAACTTGGAGTCCAAATAACTCAAAGACAATGCAAGGTGGACACAACCCAGAAGAGTGTGCTACGCTGAACACCCAATAGTCATTTTTACCCACTTTTAGGTCTTTTTCCATTTTTCCTGACATTCTGAGCAACATTTTATTATATAATAAATATCTGTATTATAATCACTCTCTCTACACAAACGTATACACGGTGAGTGCGCACAAACTGTTCTAACTTCAAATTGCACAGAAATATTTTCTCTTCAGAATGAATATAATAGAAGCACCTGGTCTTCCAGCCCTCTTTAAGTGGCATTCATTAAAGATAAATATTTTATAACCAACTATGTATTATCTCCAAAGAATTTTCCCCCCAATATCATAGGTTATTAACTTTTTTTCAAAACAGTGTTATGAGCAGATTAAACTGGACTAGTCATGTATCCTGCATGCTGTCAAAGCTTATATGGCAGTCAATCATAGGACATTTATTAAGACAGGAAGCTTTGAAATCCTAATTCAATATTTTGACTTCAGAAACTTGCTTTTGCTTTAACAGGACATCCCAGCACAAACCAAATATTTACCAAAATTCTTCCTAAATGAAGATATGGTTCCATTGCTAAGGAACTACCAATTTCTTCCTTCCCCAAACACTTGTTTCCTTCCTAGAAAATTTAGGCTCTTTTATGTCCCAGTATTGGACACTTCCTGAGTAAGGATATACCTGGTAAAATGAAAAAGCAACAGCCTCTCAAAATGCCAGCCACAGCTACACAGGAGTTGTTTGGCGAATGGCGTGCACAATCCAAGCTGCTTTAAGGTCTAAGTCACATTGTTGCCTCCTCAGGGAAGGAGAGTCTGAGACAAGAATTCATGTGCAAATACTTTATTCTGGTGGTAGAGGAAATACTTGTTGAGGAGTAGGGAGAGAATAGAGCAGTAGGCAGACAATAAAGGATATGTGATTAAGCCACTATCACAGTGGGTGACAGAAGCTTCATCTCACTGGGAAACTCAAAGAAATGGTGCCAAACACAAACTCAGGATTATTGAACCCAAGAGGCAAGGGAACTTGAGTAGTGTTTATATATCAACTCCTGTGAGCCATTGATTGAGAGCTGCTCCTGAGAGGCGCTAATTCTGCAGTATTTCTAGCCAGCTGTAGACTCTGGAAATAACACCTTTAGACTCAGAGATACAGACGCTGGCAGCTGGAGTCAGCCAGAGCTGCTGAAAGGCTGGGGGAGGCAGGGCAGGCGTGGCATTCGGACAGATACTGCTAGTACCTGCCCCGCTCCCCAGCAGGTAAGGAAGGATGGTCTTCCCTCCAGGGCTCAGCACTCACTTGATGCAGCCTCTCTTGGTCTCTGCTTTCTTGCTTTTTCCCCTGCTACCAACTCACGTCTTCTATGCTTCCTAGTTTTAATTCCAGAAAGAGAGATTCTGATTAATAAGATAATCTTATTATCATCATCCTGGTTGGTGCTGAGCTTATTGCCTTGGGCCAGCTCACAAGTCACTGGTCAGCCTCTGAACTGGTTGTTCTCGGATCAGGTACCTAACCCTGGATCCTGTTTCTGAGTGGAACAGAGTCTAGTGACATAGAACATGACCATTCCTGCTACCGAGGAGCCTAGGGGGTGTGAGCAGGACAGATCCTCTTGGAGAACAGATGCCATACAAATTCTGTCCCCACACAGGTAATGTCAGAGTTATGCCTTTGTGTGGTTGTGCAAACATACATGTACCTCACAAGGAGGAAAAGGTGAGGCTTAAAGTCATTAAAATCCCTAATCTGAAACTGTGGATTTTCATCTAGATGTTTCCCTTTAGAATTTAGCGAGTTCCTTTGGTTCATTTTAATTTAAGACTTATGTTGTGCTTGACCTCTCACCATTTCTATTTTTTCTTTTGATCATTTTCATGAACAAAAGCCTGACATATATGCAATAGGATTTCACTATACCAAGAATCGCTGTAATTCTTGGTTTCCAGGAGTACACTGCATTTAAGTGTGGGGACATTATTCTAATTGAACTCCTGATTACCACCCTCCTATTCTCTGAGAGTTCTCCCTCACCCGGCTACACTCTTTCCTTGCCGTATTTTCTTTATAGCATTCAGGACTCTCGGCAACTTATCTTTTGCTGTTTTTTTTACTATTAATTTTCTGACTCCCCACATAAGCTTCCAGAGGGCAGATGACAGAATAAAATGATCAAATTAATATTTGTTGAACACATGTATCATTAAAGCAAGGACCTTCAGTTTCTTTTCTAGGAAAGGGCATGGGGAAATTAGTTTGGACTGATTCAGTGGTGTCTGTGGTTTGTTGCCTATTGTGACAAAGACAAGTGCTGGGGTGGTGACTGGCCAGGGTCTGTGGAATCATCAGGCAGAAGGGAAGTTGTGACCTAGGTCTCATCAGCATGGCTCAGATCAGCAGAATCCCTGTTTGGGGACTGAAAGCTTGTTAGGAACCATCAGGCAGGACTAGCTGGATAGGGGCCTGGGAGCTGGACGGTAAACAACACGAACACATTTGGCCGCCTTCAGGGTGAAGGGCAGAGGATAACCGGCTCAGAGGGCAAGACCTGCCCCTGGATGAACAGGCCCTGCCATGGGCCAGCCCTGGGTAAGGAGGATTCCAAGTCAGAGAAGGAATTCACAGCAGCCGCACTGCTGACAACAGCCACCCCACCGCAACCCACACTCAGCATGCTGAAATTCTCTTAAGGCCAAAACAAACAGCTGCAGATAATAATTCTCAATATACTGTCCTTCTGGGGACGATTATAAAGATTTGCACTCATTGTGAGTGCCAAAAATGAGCACTTACGTTTATCATCTGTGTTCTGGTCTTCCTTTCATTTCTGATTTTGAAAATTTACATTGGATATAATTTTTTATTTTTTATTTTTAAGTAGACAAAATTAAATAAGCATAACATCATTATTTTTCATCCAGACTGTCCTTCACCTAAACAGCAAATTCAACGTCAGAGGAGAATATTAAATGGCCCTCAACCTTTGTGTCTATCATGAAAGATATCCTTTGGCAAAGCTGGATAAATGAGAACAACTTGCCATAGGAAATGTGCCTATAAGGACTTGGGACTGCTGTTAATGGGCTAAGTAGCTTTCAAATCAAGGGAAGTGTAGGCAAAGGTTGATTATATCCAAATGTGAAAACAGTATGATATTGAATTTCAGAGAGGTAGGACGATTAATTGATGACTAGGCTTCGAACTCATAAAAAAATCAACAAAATCACTGGCATGGTCCTGTGTCAATGGATATGTGGAAAAGAAATGGATTCCTGTGTTATACTAGGAATAAAGTTTTATTAGAAGTTTCAGTGTAAATGAAATTGCTAAATTGTAATAGGCAATACATTTGTGAGAGGAGAAAAATACAGATGTTCAAGGCCCTGGATCAGGATGTGAAGAATGTGTCACATTGACACATTCACTGAATAAAAGAAAGTCTCTAAGTTAGGTTATTCAAACAAAAGTGACAGCTAAGAATTTTCTAAAACTATCAAAGAATTCTCTTTCCCTCTCCCTCTCCCTCTCTCTCTGTGTCTTTCTCAAGTAGCTGCACACCTATAAATTAACTTTGTTTATTTCCAAGGCACATTAGTCTTTTTATTCAAACCAATAATAATGACATATTCTGAAATAATGTTAAATATAGTGCTTCAAAACAAGGGGCTGCTATTCAACCTCAGAAAGCTCTGAGGTTTCTAACCATGTCTCCAGAGAGTGCTGCTAAGAACAGAGATTGATTCTAAAACTACATAAAGGTGACAGCTGCTCAGAACTCCCCAACCTCCCAAGTTCTGAGTTCCAAAAGCATCGATTCCACTTCACTTCAGCCCTTCTTCAGCATGGCCACACCTGTCCTGTCTACTCAGATCTTCAAATATGACCACAGCTTTCTGCCTTGCGTGCTCCTAGTCTACCATTACCATAACTCTATGATATCACCCTCACTAGGAAATTCATTCATTCATTTCACAACGCATTGGGAGTCTACTCTGTGCCAGGCATTGTTCTTACAATACATCAACGAATAACACAGACAAGAATCCCTGGTGGTATTATGAGAGGAGATAGATAATAAACAATAGACATAATAGTAAGTAATGTGTTATGTGAGAAGGTGATGTGTGTTCTGGAAAAAAATAGGGCAGACTAAGGGGTCAGGAGCTGCTGGCTGGGTTGCAATCAGTTATCTTGCACCAGCTCCCAAGAGCTGACTGTGGTATCTCTTCCCAACTCTGACTCCATGGTCAATAGCATCAATTCAGTGACATCATGTGAGGACCCTGAAATTGTCAATATCTGCACCATGGAAATTTCCAAATGATACAATGTGCAGATTTTTTTTCTCAGATAGGCAGCTGATAAACATTTACCAGCAAACCACCAGTGTGATTTTAAATCAAACATTTGAGCAAAGACACGAATGCAATGAGGGAGTTAGTTAGCTTTATGGGATCTAGGAGAAATGCATTTGAGACCAGGAACAGCCATCACCAAGGCCCAAAGTAAGAAGCAGATCAGGTGCTGGGAATAACAAGGAGTCCAGTGGACAGAGTAGAAAAATTGAGACAGAGAGAATCGTCAAGATGAACTAGGTGGGAGAACATGAGAGCTGACTGTGGAGGAGATTATAGGCCATTGGAGGGACTCTAGCTTTTACGCTGAGTATGAGGGGAAGCTATTGGCGGTTTTAGAACAGAGAATATCAGGATATAATTTACATTGAGAAGGACCACTTTGCTATGTTGAGAATAGGCTGAGTTGGGGAGTTGATGGGAAGTGAAATGGTATCAGCAAGGTGAGACTACCCTAGCTATTCTATTATCTGGGTGAAATATGATGGCGCAGAGTGATGGCAATGGATGTAGTGAGAAATGGTTAGATTTTAGATATATCCTGAAAGCACCTACAGGAGGTGCCAATTGATCGAATGCTAACATTAAGACTTCTGGTTTGAACAAATGAAAGAATGGAGTTGACATCAGCTGAGAAGTGGAAGACTATGGGTGGAGCAGATGCAGTGGAAGGACAGGGAGGGACAATCTGAAGTTCTGTCCTGGACAAACTGAGCTTGAGATATCTACTAGGTTGAGTAGGAGATGCGTGTATGAGTTTGAATTTCAGGAGACAGGTCTGGCCTGGAGTTAAATATTTGGGAGGTTTAGATGGCATTTAAAGCCCTGGGATGAGGTAGTAACACCAAGGAGTGGGTATATAGTGAAGAGAAAAAGAATAAGGATTCAACTTGAAAATACTCCAAGGTTAACAAGTCAGGGAGAAGAAGAGAAACCAGCAAGGGAAAGGGAGGAGGGAGCAACCAGAGAGGTAGGAGAAAAGCTGAGGGTATAGTTCCCTGGAAACCCAATGAGGAAATCGTATCAAGCCGGAGGAAGTGATCAGCTGCATCTAATGCTGCTAATAGGTCTGGTAAAAGGAGAACTGGATATTGATCATTGAATGTAGCAAAATGGAGGTCACTGGTGACTCTGACCAGAGCGGTTTCAATGGAGAAAAGCCTCACTGGAGTGGGTTTAGGAAAGAATGGGAGGAGGGAAATTTGAGACAGTGAGTGTAGGGAACTCTTGCAAGGACATCTATTGCAAAGTAGAGCAGAGAAATGGGGCGGTAGCTGGCAGGGGAATTGAGGTCAAGAGAAGGACTTTGTTTTGTTTTTGGTTGAAAAATGAGAAATAACAGCAAGTTTGTATGGTGATGGATATGAGCCAGTAGAGAGAGAAACTTCAGTAGAGGGGATTTTCATCTGTCAACCTTTTTCTTCCTCTCAGACTGGTTTAATTTCCCCACTTCATTTCCCTCTTTAATCAACTTCGTCCCATGACTGGCTATTTCTATTATGCTTTAGCTAACCCTCTAGAATGCCTCCCTTTGTTATTCCTTCCTTCCCAAACCACCATTTTCTTTCTTCTCTGGAACTTTTGGGCTGCCAGTTGGCTTTACTACAATAGACTCATGCTACCTAACCTCAGTTGAACCTACAGAGCTGTCCAAATATTCTTTTATTCTTATATTCTTTCATGGTTTACTTCCCAACAAATGACCAACAGTGTTTATTCCAATTTTTAAAAAACACATATTTAGCATTCATTCAATCACATTTAGTGAACAGCAACCATGCTCCACACATGCACACCCGACTGCTCCCAGATCCTTAACAGATAGCCTTTGCTCCACTTGACTAAAATGACTGATTTCTTCAATCTTCTCTCTTACATTCTCAATTTTTTAAAACGTTCTTTCCATCATTATTTATAAAAGTTTCCCTACTCATCTCAAAGATTAACTCTTTTACTTGGGCCTTGGTTCTATTACCTCTTACATTTAATACCCTGTTCTACCAATTAATCTCATTGCATCCTTAACATCACCCTTTCCCAATTGCAGTCCCCTCCATTCTTCCCAGAGGTAACATATATGGGTGGGTAGGTAGGTAGGTAGGTAGGTAGGCACATACACACACACACACACACACACACATATTTGTGTGTGTGTGTGTGTGTGTGTGTGTATCTTAAATAATATAGCATTCATTTTTTACAAACCTGAAGTTCTGTTTTGGAGTTTAAGTAAAACACAAGCTTAGCTATGTATGGAGAAGACAATTTTGCCATTACTAGAAGATCAAATAAAGAGATTCTCTGGGTTATAGTCTGGTTTCAGCTTCCCCTTTGGGGCTGTCAGTACAGGAGGTCATGAGTGAGTTCTGGAAACATGGAGCTGTGGCATCTGTCAGGAAAATGGCCAGGGAGTGGGCTGCCCCGCATTTCCTCATTAAGGCTCATGGTGGCTTATCTCCACATCAACCTGCCTGAAGTTCTGACCATTTCACTCTCTTTTCATCCCATCTTTAATTTATCCTGTATTCTCCAGAATAAATTCTAAACGATGTTGATAGCATTACAGGGTCAAACTACCTTTAAAAGCAGCATTTTCTATTGTTCCTCTTCTTGCTCCTTAGGCCAAACTAAGCTACTGGAGCTGTTATACTGAATGAGCAGGATTCTAGGACACAATCAGAAGACAATCTAGTTCTTTCCCCTCATGGCCCAGTCTACCTGCTCTAGGGCACCTTTCTTTGTCCTCAGTGAAGTTGTAGCCAGGTTGCATAGCTTACCTGCTCGCTCATGGAAAATAAAAGCATGTGCTTATTGTCCTGAATTGAAGAATTCCTTAAAGACATGACGCCAAAAACTCTAAGAGTGTATGAATTCTGATGCAGTGATAAGAGAGTCTGTAGAAAAGGGATTCTGACTCCCCTAAGGGGTGGGATGATTGGGGATCATTCTTTTTTTGTTTTTAATAACTGAGGTTTTGAGTTTAAAGGAGCTGGTAACTGAAGGAAAAGAGGAGGAAATGGTGCGGCGAATGCACCAACAATAGAGACTAGCACCAGGAAGTGTCCCAGGAACATAAAAACTGACATACCCCGGCCAGATTCCTTTTTCCGCATATGTGATGTTATGCCTAGCAGGGACACCAAGGGACACACAGGAGAACCCAGCTGATCTTAAAAGATGCAACCTCAAAGCAAGTATTGCCTCCTAGAATGCCAATGCCTTGAATTTCAAGTTTTCTCTCTCGTTTTAAACATATAGGGCTTAATCTTTTTGTGATGGTAAAAATAACACATACCCAGAGTAAGAAAATACATATGTCATAAATAGAATTACATATGAAAGTTGAAAGTCTTTCCCCTAGGAAACTTATAGCCTTAAGGACCTATATTAAAAGAAAACACAGAAAATTATTGAGTTAAACTTCCAATTAGAGAAGTTAGAGGAAGAACAACAAAATATACCCTAAGAAAACAGGAGGAAAGGACAAAGATATGAGTAGAAACTAAAAAACCAGAAAACAGATACAACAAAGCTAATAAAATCAAAGCTGTTTCTTTGAAAAGACTAATAGCATATGCATATCTCTGGCAATACTGATAAAGGAAAAACAGAGAAAGTATAAATAGTGTTTGTAATGAAAAAGGGAGCTTAATTACAGAGGTAGCAGATTAAAAAACTGAAAATACAATGAAAAACTTCATGCTAAATATTCAAACATAGAGTGGACAAATTCTTAGAAAAGTATAATTTACCAATAATATAGATTATATGTGGATAGTCTATATATAGTCTACATAATATGCAAAAACATATTTTATATATACATATATGTGTGAGTTTGTACATGTGGTTATATACAGTATATAACATATATACCTCAAAATGAAACACCAAGCCCAAATACTTTTAAAGATAAATTCTACCCAAATATTCAAGGAAGAGATAATCCTAACATTAAGCAAATTACTCTGTGGGAGAAGGGATAAATTGAATCCTGACCAAATGCCAGAAATAAAACAAATTCTAAGCAAACTAAAAGCCCAACATGACAGGGCCGGCCAAGTGGC